>NC_134698.1:31416673-31526673 GCF_050947455.1 Rhinoderma darwinii
TACTAATTGCCAGGCGCTGAGACGAATGCCGCCAAGATCGAGCGTCTAAGACTTACGGTTCAAGAATTAGCCTCAGAAACAGTGATTCTGAACATGCTGCCAATAGCTCACCTGGGAAACATCCAGAGAAGTCCAAGATAGTGTTTTTTAGACTGGCTGCCACGAGCTGAAACGAATGCAGCCAAGAGCGAGCGTCTGTGACTTACGGTTCAAGAGTTAATCACAGAAACATGGTTCTGAACTTTGCTGCCAGCCGCTAAAGCGAAAATAACCAAGATCGAGCGTCTAGGATTTACTTGTCAATAGCTCGCCTGGGAAACATCCAGAGAAGTCAAAGACAGTGCTTCTATACTAATTGCCAGGCGCTGAGACGAATGCCGCCAAGATCTAGCGTCTATGACTTACGGTTCAAGAATTAGCCTCAGAAACAGTGGGAAACAGTGCTTCTATACTAATTGCCAGGCGCTGAGACGAATGCCGCCAAGATCGAGAGTCTATGACTTATCGGTTCAAGAATTAGCCTCAGAAACAGTGGTTCTGAACATGATGCCAATAGCTCGCCTGGGAAACATCCAGAGAAGTCCAAGATAGTGTTTTTAGACTGGCTGCCACGAGCTGAAACGAATGTAGCCAAGATCGAGCGTTTATGACTTACGGTTCAAGAGTTATTCTCAGAAATATGGTTCTGAACTTTGCTGCCAGCCTCGAAAGCGAAAGTAACCAAGATCGAGCGTCTATGATTTACTTGTCAATAGCTCGCCTGGGAAACATCCAGAGAAGTCCAAGATAGTGTTTTTTAGACTGGCTGCCACGAGCTGAAACGAATGCAACCAAGATCGAGCGTCTATGACTTATGGTTCAAGAATTAGCCTCAGAAACAGTGGTTCTGAACATGCTGCCAATAGCTCGCCTGGGAAACATCCAGAGAAGTCCAAGATAGTGTTTTTTTAAGACTGGCTGCCACGAGCTGAAACGAATGCAACCAAGATCGAGCGTCTATGACTTATGGTTCAAGAGTTATTCTCAGAAACTTGGTACTGAACTTTGCTGCCAGCCGCGAAAGCGAAAGTAACCAAGATCGAGCGTCTAGGATTTACTTGTCAATAGCTCGCCTGGGAAACATCCAGAGAAGTCAAAGACAGTGCTTCTATACTAATTGCCAGGAGCTGAAACGAATGCAACCAAGATCGAGCGTCTATGACTTATAGTTCAAGAATTAGCCACAGAAACAGTGGTTCTGAACATGCTGCCAATAGCTCGCCTGGGAAACATCCAGAAAAGTCCAAGATAGTGTTTTTTAGACTGGCTGCCACGAGCTGAAACGAATGCAACCAAGATCGAGCGTTTATGACTTACGGTTCAAGAGTTATTCTCAGAAACTTGGTTCTGAACTTTGCTGCCAGCCGCGAAAGCGAAAGTAACCAAGATCGAGCGTCTAGGATTTACTTGTCAATAGCTCGCCTGGGAAACATCCAGAGAAGTCAAAGACAGTGCTTCTATACTAATTGCCAGGCGCTGAAACGAATGCAACCAAGATCGAGCGTCTATGACTTATGGTTCAAGAATTAGCCTCAGAAACAGTGGTTCTGAACATGCTGCCAATAGCTCGCCTGGGAAACATCCAGAGAAGTCCAAGATAGTGTTTTTTTAGACTGGCTGCCACGAGCTGAAACGAATGCAACCAAGATCGAGCGTCTATGAATTACTGTTCAAGAGTTATTCTCAGAAACTTGGTTCTGAACTTTGCTGCCAGCCGCGAAAGCGAAAGTAACCAAGATCGAGCGTCTATGATTTACTTGTCAATAGCTCGCCTGGGAAACATCCAGAGAAGTCAAAGACAGTGCTTCTATACTAATTGCCAGGCGCTGAAACGAATGCAACCAAGATCGAGCGTCTATGACTTACGGTTCAAGAATTAGCCTCAGAAACAGTGGTTTTGAACATGCTGCCAATAGCTCGCCTGGGAAACATCCAGAGAAGTCCAAGATAGTGTTTTTTAGACTGGCTGCCACGAGCTGAAACGAATGCAACCAAGATCGAGCGTTTATGACTTACGGTTCAAGAGTTATTCTCAGAAACTTGGTTCTGAACTTTGCTGCCAGCCGCGAAAGCGAAAGTAACCTAGATCGAGCGTCTATGATTTACTTGTCAATAGCTCGCCTGGGAAACATCCAGAGAAGTCAAAGACAGTGCTTCTATACTAATTGCCAGGCGCTGAAACGAATGCAACCAAGATCGAGCGTCTATGACTTATGGTTCAAGAATTAGCCTCAGAAACAGTGGTTCTGAACATGCTGCCAATAGCTCGCCTGGGAAACATCCAGAGAAGTCCAAGATAGTGTTTTTTACACTGGCTGCCACGAGCTGAAACAAATGCAACCAAGATCGAGCGTCTATGACTTATGGTTCAAGAGTTATTCTCAGAAACTTGGTACTGAACTTTGCTGCCAGCCGCGAAAGCGAAAGTAACCAAGATCGAGCGTCTAGGATTTACTTGTCAATAGCTCGCCTGGGAAACATCCAGAGAAGTCAAAGACAGTGCTTCTATACTAATTGCCAGGCGCTGAAACAAATGCAACCAAGATCGAGCGTCTATGACTTATGGTTCAAGAATTAGCCTCAGAAACAGTGGTTCTGAACATGCTGCCAATAGCTGGCCTGGGAAACATCCAGAGAAGTCGAAGATAGTGTTTTTTAGACTGGCTGCCACGAGCTGAAACGAATGCAACCAAGATCGAGCGTCTATGACTTATGGTTCAAGAGTTATTCTCAGAAACTTGGTACTGAACTTTGCTGCCAGCCGCGAAAGCGAAAGTAACCAAGATCGAGCGTCTAGGATTTACTTGTCAATAGCTCGCCTGGGAAACATCCAGAGAAGTCAAAGACAGTGCTTCTATACTAATTGCCAGGAGCTGAAACGAATGCAACCAAGATCGAGCGTCTATGACTTATAGTTCAAGAATTAGCCACAGAAACAGTGGTTCTGAACATGCTGCCAATAGCTCGCCTGGGAAACATCCAGAAAAGTCCAAGATAGTGTTTTTTAGACTGGCTGCCACGAGCTGAAACGAATGCAACCAAGATCGAGCGTTTATGACTTACGGTTCAAGAGTTATTCTCAGAAACTTGGTTCTGAACTTTGCTGCCAGCCGCGAAAGCGAAAGTAACCAAGATCGAGCGTCTAGGATTTACTTGTCAATAGCTCGCCTGGGAAACATCCAGAGAAGTCAAAGACAGTGCTTCTATACTAATTGCCAGGCGCTGAAACGAATGCAACCAAGATCGAGCGTCTATGACTTATGGTTCAAGAATTAGCCTCAGAAACAGTGGTTCTGAACATGCTGCCAATAGCTCGCCTGGGAAACATCCAGAGAAGTCCAAGATAGTGTTTTTTAGACTGGCTGCCACGAGCTGAAACGAATGCAACCAAGATCGAGCGTCTATGAATTACTGTTCAAGAGTTATTCTCAGAAACTTGGTTCTGAACTTTGCTGCCAGCCGCGAAAGCGAAAGTAACCAAGATCGAGCGTTCTATGATTTACTTGTCAATAGCTCGCCTGGGAAACATCCAGAGAAGTCAAAGACAGTGCTTCTATACTAATTGCCAGGCGCTGAAACGAATGCAACCAAGATCGAGCGTCTATGACTTACGGTTCAAGAATTAGCCTCAGAAACAGTGGTTTTGAACATGCTGCCAATAGCTCGCCTGGGAAACATCCAGAGAAGTTCAAGATAGTGTTTTTTAGACTGGCTGCCACGAGCTGAAACGAATGCAACCAAGATCGAGCGTTTATGACTTACGGTTCAAGAGTTATTCTCAGAAACTTGGTTCTGAACTTTGCTGCCAGCCGCGAAAGCGAAAGTAACCTAGATCGAGCGTCTATGATTTACTTGTCAATAGCTCGCCTGGGAAACATCCAGAGAAGTCCAAGATAGTGTTTTTTAGACTGGCTGCCACGAGCTGAAACGAATGCAACCAAGATCGAGCGTCTATGACTTATGGTTCAAGAGTTATTCTCAGAAACTTGGTACTGAACTTTGCTGCCAGCCGCGAAAGTGAAAGTAACCAAGATCGAGCGTCTATGATTTACTTGTCAATAGCTCGCCTGGGAAACATCCAGAGAAGTCAAAGACAGTGCTTCTATACTAATTGCCAGGCGCTGAAACAAATGCAACCAAGATCGAGCGTCTATGACTTATGGTTCAAGAATTAGCCTCAGAAACAGTGGTTCTGAACATGCTGCCAATAGCTCGCCTGGGAAACATCCAGAGAAGTCCAAGATAGTGTTTTTTACACTGGCTGCCACGAGCTGAAACGAATGCAACCAAGATCGAGCGTCTATGACTTATGGTTCAAGAGTTATTCTCAGAAACTTGGTTCTGAACTTTGCTGCCAGCCGCGAAAGCGAAAGTAACCTAGATCGAGCGTCTATGATTTACTTGTCAATAGCTCGCCTGGGAAACATCCAGAGAAGTCAAAGACAGTGCTTCTATACTAATTGCCAGGCGCTGAAACGAATGCAACCAAGATCGAGCGTCTATGACTTATGGTTCAAGAATTAGCCTCAGAAACAGTGGTTCTGAACATGCTGCCAATAGCTCGCCTGGGAAACATCCAGAGAAGTCCAAGATAGTGTTTTTTTAGACTGGCTGCCACGAGCTGAAACGAATGCAACCAAGATCGAGCGTCTATGACTTATGGTTCAAGAGTTATTCTCAGAAACTTGGTACTGAACTTTGCTGCCAGCCGCGAAAGTGAAAGTAACCAAGATCGAGCGTCTATGATTTACTTGTCAATAGCTCGCCTGGGAAACATCCAGAGAAGTCAAAGACAGTGCTTCTATACTAATTGCCAGGCGCTGAAACAAATGCAACCAAGATCGAGCGTCTATGACTTATGGTTCAAGAATTAGCCTCAGAAACAGTGGTTCTGAACATGCTGCCAATAGCTCGCCTGGGAAACATCCAGAGAAGTCCAAGATAGTGTTTTTTAGACTGGCTGCCACGAGCTGAAACGAATGCAACCAAGATCGAGCGTCTATGACTTATGGTTCAAGAGTTATTCTCAGAAACTTGGTACTGAACTTTGCTGCCAGCCGCGAAAGCGAAAGTAACCAAGATCGAGCGTCTAGGATTTACTTGTCAATAGCTCGCCTGGGAAACATCCAGAGAAGTCAAAGACAGTGCTTCTATACTAATTGCCAGGAGCTGAAACGAATGCAACCAAGATCGAGCGTCTATGACTTATAGTTCAAGAATTAGCCACAGAAACAGTGGTTCTGAACATGCTGCCAATAGCTTGCCTGGGAAACATCCAGAAAAGTCCAAGATAGTGTTTTTTAGACTGGCTGCCACGAGCTGAAACGAATGCAACCAAGATCGAGCGTTTATGACTTACGGTTCAAGAGTTATTCTCAGAAACTTGGTTCTGAACTTTGCTGCCAGCCGCGAAAGCGAAAGTAACCTAGATCGAGCATCTATGATTTACTTGTCAATAGCTCGCCTGGGAAACATCCAGAGAAGTCAAAGACAGTGCTTCTATACTAATTGCCAGGCGCTGAAACGAATGCAACCAAGATCGAGCGTCTATGACTTATGGTTCAAGAATTAGCCTCAGAAACAGTGGTTCTGAACATGCTGCCAATAGCTCGCCTGGGAAACATCCAGAGAAGTCCAAGATAGTGTTTTTTTAGACTGGCTGCCACGAGCTGAAACGAATGCAACCAAGATCGAGCGTCTATGAATTACGGTTCAAGTGTTATTCTCAGAAACTTGGTTCTGAACTTTGCTGCCAGCCGCGAAAGCGAAAGTAACCAAGATCGAGCGTCTATGATTTACTTGTCAATAGCTCGCCTGGGAAACATCCAGAGAAGTCAAAGACAGTGCTTCTATACTAATTGCCAGGCGCTGAAACAAATGCAACCAAGATCGAGCGTCTATGACTTATGGTTCAAGAATTAGCCTCAGAAACAGTGGTTCTGAACATGCTGCCAATAGCTCGCCTGGGAAACATCCAGAGAAGTCCAAGATAGTGTTTTTTAGACTGGCTGCCACGAGCTGAAACGAATGCAACCAAGATCGAGCGTCTATGAATTACGGTTCAAGAGTTATTCTCAGAAACTTGGTTCTGAACTTTGCTGCCAGCCGCGAAAGCGAAAGTAACCAAGATCGATCGTCTATGATTTACTTGTCAATAGCTCGCCTGGGAAACATCCAGAGAAGTCAAAGACAGTGCTTCTATACTAATTGCCAGGCGCTGAAACAAATGCAACCAAGATCGAGCGTCTATGACTTATGGTTCAAGAATTAGCCTCAGAAACAGTGGTTCTGAACATGCTGCCAATAGCTTGCCTGGGAAACATCCAGAGAAGTCAAAGATAGTGTTTTTTTAGACTGGCTGCCACGAGCTGAAACGAATGCAACCAAGATCGAGCGTCTATGACTTACGGTTCAAGAGTTATTCTCAGAAACTCGGATCTGAACTTTGCTGCCAGCCACGAAAGCGAAATTAACCAAGATCGAGCGTCTATGATTTACTTGTCAATAGCTCGCCTGGGAAACATCCAGAGAAGTCAAAGACAGTGCTTCTATACTAATTGCCAGGCGCTGAAACGAATGCAACCAAGATCGAGCGTCTATGACTTACGGTTCAAGAATTAGCCTCAGAAACAGTGGTTCTGAACATGCTGCCAATAGCTTGCCTGGGAAACATCCAGAGAAGTCCAAGATAGTGTTTTTTAGACTGGCTGCCACGAGCTGAACCTAATGCAACCAAGATCGAGCGTCTATGACTTACGGTTCAAGAGTTATTCTCAGAAACTTGGTTCTGAACTTTGCTGCCAGCCACGAAAGTGAAATTAACCAAGATCGAGCGTCTATGATTTACTTGTCAATAGCTCGCCTGGGAAACATCCAGAGAAGTCAAAGACAGTGCTTCTATACTAATTGCCAGGCGCTGAAACGAATGCAACCAAGATCGAGCGTCTATGACTTACGGTTCAAGAATTAGCCTCAGAAACAGTGGTTCTGAACATGCTGCCAATAGCTCGCCTGGGAAACATCCAGAGAAGTCCAAGATAGTGTTTTTTAGACTGGCTGCCACGAGCTGAAACGAATGCAACCAAGATCGAGCGTTTATGACTTACGGTTCAAGAGTTATTCTCAGAAACTTGGTTCTGAACTTTGCTGCCAGCCGCGAAAAGCGAAATTAACCTAGATCGAGCGTCTATGATTTACTTGTCAATAGCTCGCCTGGGAAACATCCAGAGAAGTCAAAGACAGTGCTTCTATACTAATTGCCAGGCGCTGAAACGAATGCAACCAAGATCGAGCGTCTATGACTTATGGTTCAAGAATTAGCCTCAGAAACAGTGGTTCTGAACATGCTGCAAATAGCTCGCCTGGGAAACATCCAGAGAAGTCCAAGATAGTGTTTTTTAGACTGGCTGCCACGAGCTGAAACTAATGCAACCAAGATCGAGCGTCTATGACTTACGGTTCAAGAGTTATTCTCAGAAACTCGGATCTGAACTTTGCTGCCAGCCACGAAAGCGAAATTAACCAAGATCGAGCGTCTATGATTTACTTGTCAATAGCTCGCCTGGGAAACATCCAGAGAAGTCAAAGACAGTGCTTCTATACTAATTGCCAGGCGCTGAAACGAATGCAACCAAGATCGAGTGTCTATGACTTACGGTTCAAGAATTAGCCTCAGAAACAGTGGTTCTGAACATGCTGCCAATAGCTCGCCTGGGAAACATCCAGAGAAGTCCAAGATAGTGTTTTTTAGACTCGCTGCCACGAGCTGAAACGAATGCAACCAAGATCAAGCGTCTATGACTTATGGTTCAAGAGTTATTCTCAGAAACTTGGTTCTGAACTTTGCTGCCAGCCGCGAAAGCGAAAGTAACCAAGATCGAGCGTCTATGATTTACTTGTCAATAGCTCGCCTGGGAAACATCCAGAGAAGTCAAAGACAGTGCTTCTATACTAATTGCCAGGCGCTGAAACAAATGCAACCAAGATCGAGCGTCTATGACTTACGGTTCAAGAATTTGCCTCAGAAACAGTGGTTCTGAACATGCTGCCAATAGCTTGCCTGGGAAACATCCAGAGAAGTCCAAGATAGTGTTTTTTAGACTGGCTGCCACGAGCTGAAACGAATGCAACCAAGATCGAGCGTCTATGACTTACGGTTCAAGAGTTATTCTCAGAAACTCGGATCTGAACTTTGCTGCCAGCCACGAAAGCGAAATTAACCAAGATCGAGCGTCTATGATTTACTTGTCAATAGCTCGCCTGGGAAACATCCAGAGAAGTCAAAGACAGTGCTTCTATACTAATTGCCAGGCGTTGAAACGAATGCAACCAAGATCGAGCGTCTATGACTTATGGTTCAATAATTAGCCTCAGAAACAGTGGTTCTGAACATGCTGCCAATAGCTCGCCTGGGAAACATCCAGAGAAGTCCAAGATAGTGTTTTTTAGACTGGCTGCCACGAGCTGAAACGAATGCAACCAAGATCGAGCGTCTATGAATTACGGTTCAAGAGTTATTCTCAGAAACTTGGTTCTGAACTTTGCTGCCAGCCGCGAAAGCGAAAGTAACCAAGATCGATTGTCTATGATTTACTTGTCAATAGCTCGCCTGGGAAACATCCAGAGAAGTCAAAGACAGTGCTTCTATACTAATTGCCAGGCGCTGAAACAAATGCAACCAAGATCGAGCGTCTATGACTTATGGTTCAAGAATTAGCCTCAGAAACAGTGGTTCTGAACATGCTGCCAATAGCTTGCCTGGGAAACATCCAGAGAAGTCAAAGATAGTGTTTTTTAGACTGGCTGCCACGAGCTGAAACGAATGCAACCAAGATCGAGCGTCTATGACTTACGGTTCAAGAGTTATTCTCAGAAACTCGGATCTGAACTTTGCTGCCAGCCACGAAAGCGAAATTAACCAAGATCGAGCGTCTATGATTTACTTGTCAATAGCTCGCCTGGGAAACATCCAGAGAAGTCAAAGACAGTGCTTCTATACTAATTGCCAGGCGCTGAAACGAATGCAACCAAGATCGAGCGTCTATGACTTACGGTTCAAGAATTAGCCTCAGAAACAGTGGTTCTGAACATGCTGCCAATAGCTTGCCTGGGAAACATCCAGAGAAGTCCAAGATAGTGTTTTTTAGACTGGCTGCCACGAGCTGAACCTAATGCAACCAAGATCGAGCGTCTATGACTTACGGTTCAAGAGTTATTCTCAGAAACTTGGTTCTGAACTTTGCTGCCAGCCACGAAAGTGAAATTAACCAAGATCGAGCGTCTATGATTTACTTGTCAATAGCTCGCCTGGGAAACATCCAGAGAAGTCAAAGACAGTGCTTCTATACTAATTGCCAGGCGCTGAAACGAATGCAACCAAGATCGAGCGTCTATGACTTACGGTTCAAGAATTAGCCTCAGAAACAGTGGTTCTGAACATGCTGCCAATAGCTCGCCTGGGAAACATCCAGAGAAGTCCAAGATAGTGTTTTTTAGACTGGCTGCCACGAGCTGAAACGAATGCAACCAAGATCGAGCGTTTATGACTTACGGTTCAAGAGTTATTCTCAGAAACTTGGTTCTGAACTTTGCTGCCAGCCGCGAAAAGCGAAATTAACCTAGATCGAGCGTCTATGATTTACTTGTCAATAGCTCGCCTGGGAAACATCCAGAGAAGTCAAAGACAGTGCTTCTATACTAATTGCCAGGCGCTGAAACGAATGCAACCAAGATCGAGCGTCTATGACTTATGGTTCAAGAATTAGCCTCAGAAACAGTGGTTCTGAACATGCTGCAAATAGCTCGCCTGGGAAACATCCAGAGAAGTCCAAGATAGTGTTTTTTAGACTGGCTGCCACGAGCTGAAACGAATGCAACCAAGATCGAGCGTCTATGACTTATGGTTCAAGAGTTATTCTCAGAAACTTGGTTCTGAACTTTGCTGCCAGCCGCGAAAGCGAAAGTAACCAAGATCGAGCGTCTAGGATTTACTTGTCAATAGCTCGCCTGGGAAACATCCAGAGAAGTCAAAGACAGTGCTTCTATACTAATTGCCAGGCGCTGAAACGAATGCAACCAAGATCGAGCGTCTATGACTTATGGTTCAAGAATTAGCCTCAGAAACAGTGGTTCTGAACATGCTGCTAATAGCTTGCCTGGGAAACATCCAGAGAAGTCCAAGATAGTGTTTTTTAGACTGGCTGCCACGAGCTGAAACTAATGCAACCAAGATCGAGCGTCTATGACTTACGGTTCAAGAGTTATTCTCAGAAACTCGGATCTGAACTTTGCTGCCAGCCACGAAAGCGAAATTAACCAAGATCGAGCGTCTATGATTTACTTGTCAATAGCTCGCCTGGGAAACATCCAGAGAAGTCAAAGACAGTGCTTCTATACTAATTGCCAGGCGCTGAAACGAATGCAACCAAGATCGAGTGTCTATGACTTACGGTTCAAGAATTAGCCTCAGAAACAGTGGTTCTGAACATGCTGCCAATAGCTCGCCTGGGAAACATCCAGAGAAGTCCAAGATAGTGTTTTTTAGACTCGCTGCCACGAGCTGAAACGAATGCAACCAAGATCAAGCGTCTATGACTTATGGTTCAAGAGTTATTCTCAGAAACTTGGTTCTGAACTTTGCTGCCAGCCGCGAAAGCGAAAGTAACCAAGATCGAGCGTCTATGATTTACTTGTCAATAGCTCGCCTGGGAAACATCCAGAGAAGTCAAAGACAGTGCTTCTATACTAATTGCCAGGCGCTGAAACAAATGCAACCAAGATCGAGCGTCTATGACTTACGGTTCAAGAATTTGCCTCAGAAACAGTGGTTCTGAACATGCTGCCAATAGCTTGCCTGGGAAACATCCAGAGAAGTCCAAGATAGTGTTTTTTAGACTGGCTGCCACGAGCTGAAACGAATGCAACCAAGATCGAGCGTCTATGACTTACGGTTCAAGAGTTATTCTCAGAAACTCGGATCTGAACTTTGCTGCCAGCCACGAAAGCGAAATTAACCAAGATCGAGCGTCTATGATTTACTTGTCAATAGCTCGCCTGGGAAACATCCAGAGAAGTCAAAGAATGTGCTTCTATACTAATTGCCAGGCGCTGAAACGAATGCAACCAAGATCGAGCGTCTATGACTTATGGTTCAATAATTAGCCTCAGAAACAGTGGTTCTGAACATGCTGCCAATAGCTCGCCTGGGAAACATCCAGAGAAGTCCAAGATAGTGTTTTTTAGACTGGCTGCCACGAGCTGAAACGAATGCAACCAAGATCGAGCGTCTATGAATTACGGTTCAAGAGTTATTCTCAGAAACTTGGTTCTGAACTTTGCTGCCAGCCGCGAAAGCGAAAGTAACCAAGATCGATCGTCTATGATTTACTTGTCAATAGCTCGCCTGGGAAACATCCAGAGAAGTCAAAGACAGTGCTTCTATACTAATTGCCAGGCGCTGAAACAAATGCAACCAAGATCGAGCGTCTATGACTTATGGTTCAAGAATTAGCCTCAGAAACAGTGGTTCTGAACATGCTGCCAATAGCTTGCCTGGGAAACATCCAGAGAAGTCAAAGATAGTGTTTTTTAGACTGGCTGCCACGAGCTGAAACGAATGCAACCAAGATCGAGCGTCTATGACTTACGGTTCAAGAGTTATTCTCAGAAACTCGGATCTGAACTTTGCTGCCAGCCACGAAAGCGAAATTAACCAAGATCGAGCGTCTATGATTTACTTGTCAATAGCTCGCCTGGGAAACATCCAGAGAAGTCAAAGACAGTGCTTCTATACTAATTGCCAGGCGCTGAAACGAATGCAACCAAGATCGAGCGTCTATGACTTACGGTTCAAGAATTAGCCTCAGAAACAGTGGTTCTGAACATGCTGCCAATAGCTTGCCTGGGAAACATCCAGAGAAGTCCAAGATAGTGTTTTTTAGACTGGCTGCCACGAGCTGAACCTAATGCAACCAAGATCGAGCGTCTATGACTTACGGTTCAAGAGTTATTCTCAGAAACTTGGTTCTGAACTTTACTGCCAGCCACGAAAGTGAAATTAACCAAGATCGAGCGTCTATGATTTACTTGTCAATAGCTCGCCTGGGAAACATCCAGAGAAGTCAAAGACAGTGCTTCTATACTAATTGCCAGGCGCTGAAACGAATGCAACCAAGATCGAGCGTCTATGACTTACGGTTCAAGAATTAGCCTCAGAAACAGTGGTTCTGAACATGCTGCCAATAGCTCGCCTGGGAAACATCCAGAGAAGTCCAAGATAGTGTTTTTTAGACTGGCTGCCACGAGCTGAAACGAATGCAACCAAGATCGAGCGTTTATGACTTACGGTTCAAGAGTTATTCTCAGAAACTTGGTTCTGAACTTTGCTGCCAGCCGCGAAAAGCGAAATTAACCTAGATCGAGCGTCTATGATTTACTTGTCAATAGCTCGCCTGGGAAACATCCAGAGAAGTCAAAGACAGTGCTTCTATACTAATTGCCAGGCGCTGAAACGAATGCAACCAAGATCGAGCGTCTATGACTTATGGTTCAAGAATTAGCCTCAGAAACAGTGGTTCTGAACATGCTGCAAATAGCTCGCCTGGGAAACATCCAGAGAAGTCCAAGATAGTGTTTTTTAGACTGGCTGCCACGAGCTGAAACGAATGCAACCAAGATCGAGCGTCTATGACTTATGGTTCAAGAGTTATTCTCAGAAACTTGGTTCTGAACTTTGCTGCCAGCCGCGAAAGCGAAAGTAACCAAGATCGAGCGTCTAGGATTTACTTGTCAATAGCTCGCCTGGGAAACATCCAGAGAAGTCAAAGACAGTGCTTCTATACTAATTGCCAGGCGCTGAAACGAATGCAACCAAGATCGAGCGTCTATGACTTATGGTTCAAGAATTAGCCTCAGAAACAGTGGTTCTGAACATGCTGCTAATAGCTTGCCTGGGAAACATCCAGAGAAGTCCAAGATAGTGTTTTTTAGACTGGCTGCCACGAGCTGAAACTAATGCAACCAAGATCGAGCGTCTATGACTTACGGTTCAAGAGTTATTCTCAGAAACTCGGATCTGAACTTTGCTGCCAGCCACGAAAGCGAAATTAACCAAGATCGAGCGTCTATGATTTACTTGTCAATAGCTCGCCTGGGAAACATCCAGAGAAGTCAAAGACAGTGCTTCTATACTAATTGCCAGGCGCTGAAACGAATGCAACCAAGATCGAGTGTCTATGACTTACGGTTCAAGAATTAGCCTCAGAAACAGTGGTTCTGAACATGCTGCCAATAGCTCGCCTGGGAAACATCCAGAGAAGTCCAAGATAGTGTTTTTTAGACTGGCTGCCACGAGCTGAAACGAATGCAACCAAGATCGAGCGTCTATGACTTACGGTTCAAGAGTTATTCTCAGAAACTCGGATCTGAACTTTGCTGCCAGCCACGAAAGCGAAATTAACCAAGATCGAGCGTCTATGATTTACTTGTCAATAGCTCGCCTGGGAAACATCCAGAGAAGTCAAAGACAGTGCTTCTATACTAATTGCCAGGCGCTGAAACGAATGCAACCAAGATCGAGCGTCTATGACTTACGGTTCAAGAATTAGCCTCAGAAACAGTGGTTCTGAACATGCTGCCAATAGCTTGCCTGGGAAACATCCAGAGAAGTCCAAGATAGTGTTTTTTAGACTGGCTGCCACGAGCTGAACCTAATGCAACCAAGATCGAGCGTCTATGACTTACGGTTCAAGAGTTATTCTCAGAAACTTGGTTCTGAACTTTGCTGCCAGCCACGAAAGTGAAATTAACCAAGATCGAGCGTCTATGATTTACTTGTCAATAGCTCGCCTGGGAAACATCCAGAGAAGTCAAAGACAGTGCTTCTATACTAATTGCCAGGCGCTGAAACGAATGCAACCAAGATCGAGCGTCTATGACTTACGGTTCAAGAATTAGCCTCAGAAACAGTGGTTCTGAACATGCTGCCAATAGCTCGCCTGGGAAACATCCAGAGAAGTCCAAGATAGTGTTTTTTAGACTGGCTGCCACGAGCTGAAACGAATGCAACCAAGATCGAGCGTTTATGACTTACGGTTCAAGAGTTATTCTCAGAAACTTGGTTCTGAACTTTGCTGCCAGCCGCGAAAAGCGAAATTAACCTAGATCGAGCGTCTATGATTTACTTGTCAATAGCTCGCCTGGGAAACATCCAGAGAAGTCAAAGACAGTGCTTCTATACTAATTGCCAGGCGCTGAAACGAATGCAACCAAGATCGAGCGTCTATGACTTATGGTTCAAGAATTAGCCTCAGAAACAGTGGTTCTGAACATGCTGCAAATAGCTCGCCTGGGAAACATCCAGAGAAGTCCAAGATAGTGTTTTTTAGACTGGCTGCCACGAGCTGAAACGAATGCAACCAAGATCGAGCGTCTATGACTTATGGTTCAAGAGTTATTCTCAGAAACTTGGTTCTGAACTTTGCTGCCAGCCGCGAAAGCGAAAGTAACCAAGATCGAGCGTCTAGGATTTACTTGTCAATAGCTCGCCTGGGAAACATCCAGAGAAGTCAAAGACAGTGCTTCTATACTAATTGCCAGGCGCTGAAACGAATGCAACCAAGATCGAGCGTCTATGACTTATGGTTCAAGAATTAGCCTCAGAAACAGTGGTTCTGAACATGCTGCTAATAGCTTGCCTGGGAAACATCCAGAGAAGTCCAAGATAGTGTTTTTTAGACTGGCTGCCACGAGCTGAAACTAATGCAACCAAGATCGAGCGTCTATGACTTACGGTTCAAGAGTTATTCTCAGAAACTCGGATCTGAACTTTGCTGCCAGCCACGAAAGCGAAATTAACCAAGATCGAGCGTCTATGATTTACTTGTCAATAGCTCGCCTGGGAAACATCCAGAGAAGTCAAAGACAGTGCTTCTATACTAATTGCCAGGCGCTGAAACGAATGCAACCAAGATCGAGTGTCTATGACTTACGGTTCAAGAATTAGCCTCAGAAACAGTGGTTCTGAACATGCTGCCAATAGCTCGCCTGGGAAACATCCAGAGAAGTCCAAGATAGTGTTTTTTAGACTCGCTGCCACGAGCTGAAACGAATGCAACCAAGATCAAGCGTCTATGACTTATGGTTCAAGAGTTATTCTCAGAAACTTGGTTCTGAACTTTGCTGCCAGCCGCGAAAGCGAAAGTAACCAAGATCGAGCGTCTATGATTTACTTGTCAATAGCTCGCCTGGGAAACATCCAGAGAAGTCAAAGACAGTGCTTCTATACTAATTGCCAGGCGCTGAAACAAATGCAACCAAGATCGAGCGTCTATGACTTACGGTTCAAGAATTTGCCTCAGAAACAGTGGTTCTGAACATGCTGCCAATAGCTTGCCTGGGAAACATCCAGAGAAGTCCAAGATAGTGTTTTTTAGACTGGCTGCCACGAGCTGAAACGAATGCAACCAAGATCGAGCGTCTATGACTTACGGTTCAAGAGTTATTCTCAGAAACTCGGATCTGAACTTTGCTGCCAGCCACGAAAGCGAAATTAACCAAGATCGAGCGTCTATGATTTACTTGTCAATAGCTCGCCTGGGAAACATCCAGAGAAGTCAAAGAATGTGCTTCTATACTAATTGCCAGGCGCTGAAACGAATGCAACCAAGATCGAGCGTCTATGACTTATGGTTCAATAATTAGCCTCAGAAACAGTGGTTCTGAACATGCTGCCAATAGCTCGCCTGGGAAACATCCAGAGAAGTCCAAGATAGTGTTTTTTAGACTGGCTGCCACGAGCTGAAACGAATGCAACCAAGATCGAGCGTCTATGAATTACGGTTCAAGAGTTATTCTCAGAAACTTGGTTCTGAACTTTGCTGCCAGCCGCGAAAGCGAAAGTAACCAAGATCGATCGTCTATGATTTACTTGTCAATAGCTCGCCTGGGAAACATCCAGAGAAGTCAAAGACAGTGCTTCTATACTAATTGCCAGGCGCTGAAACAAATGCAACCAAGATCGAGCGTCTATGACTTATGGTTCAAGAATTAGCCTCAGAAACAGTGGTTCTGAACATGCTGCCAATAGCTTGCCTGGGAAACATCCAGAGAAGTCAAAGATAGTGTTTTTTAGACTGGCTGCCACGAGCTGAAACGAATGCAACCAAGATCGAGCGTCTATGACTTACGGTTCAAGAGTTATTCTCAGAAACTCGGATCTGAACTTTGCTGCCAGCCACGAAAGCGAAATTAACCAAGATCGAGCGTCTATGATTTACTTGTCAATAGCTCGCCTGGGAAACATCCAGAGAAGTCAAAGACAGTGCTTCTATACTAATTGCCAGGCGCTGAAACGAATGCAACCAAGATCGAGCGTCTATGACTTACGGTTCAAGAATTAGCCTCAGAAACAGTGGTTCTGAACATGCTGCCAATAGCTTGCCTGGGAAACATCCAGAGAAGTCCAAGATAGTGTTTTTTAGACTGGCTGCCACGAGCTGAACCTAATGCAACCAAGATCGAGCGTCTATGACTTACGGTTCAAGAGTTATTCTCAGAAACTTGGTTCTGAACTTTACTGCCAGCCACGAAAGTGAAATTAACCAAGATCGAGCGTCTATGATTTACTTGTCAATAGCTCGCCTGGGAAACATCCAGAGAAGTCAAAGACAGTGCTTCTATACTAATTGCCAGGCGCTGAAACGAATGCAACCAAGATCGAGCGTCTATGACTTACGGTTCAAGAATTAGCCTCAGAAACAGTGGTTCTGAACATGCTGCCAATAGCTCGCCTGGGAAACATCCAGAGAAGTCCAAGATAGTGTTTTTTAGACTGGCTGCCACGAGCTGAAACGAATGCAACCAAGATCGAGCGTTTATGACTTACGGTTCAAGAGTTATTCTCAGAAACTTGGTTCTGAACTTTGCTGCCAGCCGCGAAAAGCGAAATTAACCTAGATCGAGCGTCTATGATTTACTTGTCAATAGCTCGCCTGGGAAACATCCAGAGAAGTCAAAGACAGTGCTTCTATACTAATTGCCAGGCGCTGAAACGAATGCAACCAAGATCGAGCGTCTATGACTTATGGTTCAAGAATTAGCCTCAGAAACAGTGGTTCTGAACATGCTGCAAATAGCTCGCCTGGGAAACATCCAGAGAAGTCCAAGATAGTGTTTTTTAGACTGGCTGCCACGAGCTGAAACGAATGCAACCAAGATCGAGCGTCTATGACTTATGGTTCAAGAGTTATTCTCAGAAACTTGGTTCTGAACTTTGCTGCCAGCCGCGAAAGCGAAAGTAACCAAGATCGAGCGTCTAGGATTTACTTGTCAATAGCTCGCCTGGGAAACATCCAGAGAAGTCAAAGACAGTGCTTCTATACTAATTGCCAGGCGCTGAAACGAATGCAACCAAGATCGAGCGTCTATGACTTATGGTTCAAGAATTAGCCTCAGAAACAGTGGTTCTGAACATGCTGCTAATAGCTTGCCTGGGAAACATCCAGAGAAGTCCAAGATAGTGTTTTTTAGACTGGCTGCCACGAGCTGAAACTAATGCAACCAAGATCGAGCGTCTATGACTTACGGTTCAAGAGTTATTCTCAGAAACTCGGATCTGAACTTTGCTGCCAGCCACGAAAGCGAAATTAACCAAGATCGAGCGTCTATGATTTACTTGTCAATAGCTCGCCTGGGAAACATCCAGAGAAGTCAAAGACAGTGCTTCTATACTAATTGCCAGGCGCTGAAACGAATGCAACCAAGATCGAGTGTCTATGACTTACGGTTCAAGAATTAGCCTCAGAAACAGTGGTTCTGAACATGCTGCCAATAGCTCGCCTGGGAAACATCCAGAGAAGTCCAAGATAGTGTTTTTTAGACTCGCTGCCACGAGCTGAAACGAATGCAACCAAGATCAAGCGTCTATGACTTATGGTTCAAGAGTTATTCTCAGAAACTTGGTTCTGAACTTTGCTGCCAGCCGCGAAAGCGAAAGTAACCAAGATCGAGCGTCTATGATTTACTTGTCAATAGCTCGCCTGGGAAACATCCAGAGAAGTCAAAGACAGTGCTTCTATACTAATTGCCAGGCGCTGAAACAAATGCAACCAAGATCGAGCGTCTATGACTTACGGTTCAAGAATTTGCCTCAGAAACAGTGGTTCTGAACATGCTGCCAATAGCTTGCCTGGGAAACATCCAGAGAAGTCCAAGATAGTGTTTTTTAGACTGGCTGCCACGAGCTGAAACTAATGCAACCAAGATCGAGCGTCTATGACTTACGGTTCAAGAGTTATTCTCAGAAACTTGGTTCTGAACTTTGCTGCCAGCCACGAAAGCGAAATTAACCAAGATCGAGCGTCTATGATTTACTTGTCAATAGCTCGCCTGGGAAACATCCAGAGAAGTCAAAGACAGTGCTTCTATACTAATTGCCAGTCGCTGAAACGAATGCAACCAAGATCGAGCGTCTATGACTTACGGTTCAAGAATTAGCCTCAGAAACAGTGGTTCTGAACATGCTGCCAATAGCTCGCCTGGGAAACATCCAGAGAAGTCCAAGATAGTGTTTTTTAGACTGGCTGCCACGAGCTGAAACGAATGCAACCAAGATCGAGCGTTTATGACTTACGGTTCAAGAGTTATTCTCAGAAACTTGGTTCTGAACTTTGCTGCCAGCCGCGAAAGCGAAAGTAACCTAGATCGAGCGTCTATGATTTACTTGTCAATAGCTCGCCTGGGAAACATCCAGAGAAGTCAAAGACAGTGCTTCTATACTAATTGCCAGGCGCTGAAACGAATGCAACCAAGATCGAGCGTCTATGACTTATGGTTCAAGAATTAGCCTCAGAAACAGTGGTTCTGAACATGCTGCCAAGAGCTTGCCTGGGAAACATCCAGAGAAGTCCAAGATAGTGTTTTTTAGACTGGCTGCCACGAGCTGAAACGAATGCAACCAAGATCGAGCGTCTATGACTTACGGTTCAAGAGTTATTCTCAGAAACTCGGATCTGAACTTTGCTGCCAGCCACGAAAGCGAAATTAACCAAGATCGAGCGTCTATGATTTACTTGTCAATAGCTCGCCTGGGAAACATCCAGAGAAGTCAAAGACAGTGCTTCTATACTAATTGCCAGGCGCTGAAACGAATGCAACCAAGATCGAGCGTCTATGACTTATGGTTCAATAATTAGCCTCAGAAACAGTGGTTCTGAACATGCTGCCAATAGCTCGCCTGGGAAACATCCAGAGAAGTCCAAGATAGTGTTTTTTAGACTGGCTGCCACGAGCTGAAACGAATGCAACCAAGATCGAGCGTCTATGAATTACGGTTCAAGAGTTATTCTCAGAAACTTGGTTCTGAACTTTGCTGCCAGCCGCGAAAGCGAAAGTAACCAAGATCGATCGTCTATGATTTACTTGTCAATAGCTCGCCTGGGAAACATCCAGAGAAGTCAAAGACAGTGCTTCTATACTAATTGCCAGGCGCTGAAACGAATGCAACCAAGATCGAGCGTCTATGACTTATGGTTCAAGAATTAGCCTCAGAAACAGTGGTTCTGAACATGCTGCCAATAGCTTGCCTGGGAAACATCCAGAGAAGTCCAAGATAGTGTTTTTTAGACTGGCTGCCAAGAGCTGAAACTAATGCAACCAAGATCGAGCGTCTATGACTTACGGTTCAAGAGTTATTCTCAGAAACTCGGATCTGAACTTTGCTGCCAGCCACGAAAGCGAAATTAACCAAGATCGAGCGTCTATGATTTACTTGTCAATAGCTCGCCTGGGAAACATCCAGAGAAGTCAAAGACAGTGCTTCTATACTAATTGCCAGGCGCTGAAACGAATGCAACCAAGATCGAGCGTCTATGACTTACGGTTCAAGAATTAGCCTCAGAAACAGTGGTTCTGAACATGCTGCCAATAGCTTGCCTGGGAAACATCCAGAGAAGTCCAAGATAGTGTTTTTTAGGCTGGCTGCCACGAGCTGAAACTAATGCAACCAAGATCGAGCGTCTATGACTTACGGTTCAAGAGTTATTCTCAGAAACTTGGTTCTGAACTTTGCTGCCAGCCACGAAAGTGAAATTAACCAAGATCGAGCGTCTATGATTTACTTGTCAATAGCTCGCCTGGGAAACATCCAGAGAAGTCAAAGACAGTGCTTCAATACTAATTGCCAGGCGCTGAAACGAATGCAACCAAGATCGAGCGTCTATGACTTACGGTTCAAGAATTAGCCTCAGAAACAGTGGTTCTGAACATGCTGCCAATAGCTCGCCTGGGAAACATCCAGAGAAGTCCAAGATAGTGTTTTTTAGACTGGCTGCCACGAGCTGAAACGAATGCAACCAAGATCGAGCGTTTATGACTTACGGTTCAAGAGTTATTCTCAGAAACTTGGTTCTGAACTTTGCTGCCAGCCGCGAAAAGCGAAATTAACCTAGATCGAGCGTCTATGATTTACTTGTCAATAGCTCGCCTGGGAAACATCCAGAGTAGTCAAAGACAGTGCTTCTATACTAATTGCCAGGCGCTGAAACGAATGCAACCAAGATCGAGCGTCTATGACTTATGGTTCAAGAATTAGCCTCAGAAACAGTGGTTCTGAACATGCTGCAAATAGCTCGCCTGGGAAACATCCAGAGAAGTCCAAGATAGTGTTTTTTAGACTGGCTGCCACGAGCTGAAACGAATGCAACCAAGATCGAGCGTCTATGACTTATGGTTCAAGAGTTATTCTCAGAAACTTGGTTCTGAACTTTGCTGCCAGCCGCGAAAGCGAAAGTAACCAAGATCGAGCGTCTAGGATTTACTTGTCAATAGCTCGCCTGGGAAACATCCAGAGAAGTCAAAGACAGTGCTTCTATACTAATTGCCAGGCGCTGAAACGAATGCAACCAAGATCGAGCGTCTATGACTTACGGTTCAAGAATTAGCCTCAGAAACAGTGGTTCTGAACATGCTGCCAATAGCTCGCCTGGGAAACATCCAGAGAAGTCCAAGATAGTGTTTTTTAGACTGGCTGCCACGAGCTGAAACGAATGCAACCAAAATCGAGCGTCTATGACTTATGGTTCAAGAGTTATTCTCAGAAACTTGGTTCTGAACTTTGCTGCCAGCCGCGAAAGCGAAAGTAACCAAGATCGAGCGTCTAGGATTTACTTGTCAATAGCTCGCCTGGGAAACATCCAGAGAAGTCAAAGACAATGCTTCTATACTAATTGCCAGGCGCTGAAACGAATGCAACCAAGATCGAGCGTCTATGACTTATGGTTCAAGAATTAGCCTCAGAAACAGTGGTTCTGAACATGCTGCCAATAGCTCGCCTGGGAAACATCCAGAGAAGTCCAAGATAGTGTTTTTTAGACTGGCTGCCACGAGCTGAAACGAATGCAACCAAGATCGAGCGTCTATGACTTATGGTTCAAGAGTTATTCTCAGAAACTTGGTTCTGAACTTTGCTGCAAGCCGCGAAAGCGAAAGTAACCAAGATCGAGCGTCTAGGATTTACTTGTCAATAGCTCGCCTGGGAAACATCCAGAGAAGTCAAAGACAGTGCTTCTATACTAATTGCCAGGCACTGAAACGAATGCAACCAAGATCGAGCGTCTATGACTTATGGTTCAAGAATTAGCCTCAGAAACAGTGGTTCTGAACATGCTGCCAATAGCTCGCCTGGGAAACATCCAGAGAAGTCCAAGATAGTGTTTTATAGACTGGCTGCCACGAGCTGAAACGAATGCAACCAAGATCGAGCGTCTATGAATTACGGTTCAAGAGTTATTCTCAGAAACTTGGTTCTGAACTTTGCTATCAGCCGCGAAAGCGAAAGTAACCAAGATCGAGCGTCTATGATTTACTTGTCAATAGCTCGCCTGGGAAACATCCAGAGATGTCAAAGACAGTGCTTCTATACTAATTGCCAGGCGCTGAAACGAATGCAACCAAGATCGAGCGTCTATGACTTACGGTTCAAGAATTAGCCTCAGAAACAGTGGTTCTGAACATGCTGCCAATAGCTTGCCTGGGAAACATCCAGAGAAGTCCAATATAGTGTTTTTTAGACTGGCTGCCACGAGCTGAAACTAATGCAACCAAGATCGAGCGTCTATGACTTACGGTTCAAGACTTATTCTCAGAAACTTGGTTCTGAACTTTGCTGCCAGCCGCGAAAGCAAAAGTAACATAGATCGAGCGTCTATGATTTACTTGTCAATAGCTCGCCTGGGAAACATCCAGAGAAGTCAAAGACAGTGCTTCTATACTAATTGCCAGGCGCTGAAACGAATGCAACCAAGATCGAGCGTCTATGACTTATGGTTCAAGAATTAGCCTCAGAAACAGTGGTTCTGAACATGCTGCCAATAGCTCGCCTGGGAAACATCCAGAGAAGTCCAAGATAGTGTTTTTTAGACTGGCTGCCACGAGCTGAAACGAATGCAACCAAGATCGAGCGTCTATGACTTATGGTTCAAGAGTTATTCTCAGAAACTTGGTTCTGAACTTTGCTGCAAGCCGCGAAAGCGAAAGTAACCAAGATCGAGCGTCTAGGATTTACTTGTCAATAGCTCGCCTGGGAAACATCCAGAGAAGTCAAAGACAGTGCTTCTATACTAATTGCCAGGCGCTGAAACGAATGCAACCAAGATCGAGCGTCTATGACTTATGGTTCAAGAATTAGCCTCAGAAACAGTGGTTCTGAACATGCTGCCAATAGCTCGCCTGGGAAACATCCAGAGAAGTCCAAGATAGTGTTTTTTAGACTGGCTGCCACGAGCTGAAACGAATGCAACCAAGATCGATCGTTTATGACTTACGGTTCAAGAGTTATTCTCAGAAACTTGGTTCTGAACTTTGCTGCCAGCCGCGAAAGCGAAAGTAACCTAGATCGAGCGTCTATGATTTACTTGTCAATAGCTCGCCTGGGAAACATCCAGAGAAGTCAAAGACAGTGCTTCTATACTAATTGCCAGGCGCTGAAACGAATGCAACCAAGATCGAGCGTCTATGACTTATGGTTCAAGAATTAGCCTCAGAAACAGTGGTTCTGAACATGCTGCCAATAGCTCGCCTGGGAAACATCCAGAGAAGTCCAAGATAGTGTTTTTTAGACTGGATGCCACGAGCTGAAACGAATGCAACCAAGATCGAGCGTCTATGACTTATGGTTCAAGAGTTATTCTCAGAAACTTGGTTCTGAACTTTGCTGCCAGCCGCGAAAGCGAAAGTAACCAAGATCGAGCGTCTAGGATTTACTTGTCAATAGCTTGCCTGGGAAACATCCAGAGAAGTCAAAGACAGTGCTTCTATACTAATTGCCAGGCGCTGAAACTAATGCAACCAAGATCGAGCGTCTATGACTTATGGTTCAAGAATTAGCCTCAGAAACAGTGGTTCTGAACATGCTGCCAATAGCTCGCCTGGGAAACATCCAGAGAAGTCCAAGATAGTGTTTTTTAGACTGGCTGCCACGAGCTGAAACGAATGCAACCAAGATCGAGCGTCTATGAATTACGGTTCAAGAGTTATTCTCAGAAACTTGGTTCTGAACTTTGCTATCAGCCGCGAAAGTGAAAGTAACCAAGATCGAGCGTCTATGATTTACTTGTCAATAGCTCGCCTGGGAAACATCCAGAGATGTCAAAGACAGTGCTTCTATACTAATTGCCAGGCGCTGAAACGAATGCAACCAAGATCGAGCGTCTATGACTTACGGTTCAAGAATTAGCCTCAGAAACAGTGGTTCTGAACATGCTGCCAATAGCTTGCCTGGGAAACATCCAGAGAAGTCCAATATAGTGTTTTTTTAGACTGGCTGCCACGAGCTGAAACTAATGCAACCAAGATCGAGCGTCTATGACTTACGGTTCAAGAGTTATTCTCAGAAACTTGGTTCTGAACTTTGCTGCCAGCCGCGAAAGCGAAAGTAACCTAGATCGAGCGTCTATGATTTACTTGTCAATAGCTCGCCTGGGAAACATCCAGAGAAGTCAAAGACAGTGCTTCTATACTAATTGCCAGGCGCTGAAACGAATGCAACCAAGATCGAGCGTCTATGACTTATGGTTCAAGAATTAGCCTCAGAAACAGTGGTTCTGAACATGCTGCCAATAGCTCGCCTGGGAAACATCCAGAGAAGTCCAAGATAGTGTTTTTTAGACTGGCTGCCACGAGCTGAAACGAATGCAACCAAGATCGAGCGTTTATGACTTACGGTTCAAGAGTTATTCTCAGAAACTTGGTTCTGAACTTTGCTGCCAGCCGCGAAAGCGAAAGTAACCTAGATCGAGCGTCTATGATTTACTTGTCAATAGCTCGCCTGGGAAACATCCAGAGAAGTCAAAGACAGTGCTTCTATACTAATTGCCAGGCGCTGAAACGAATGCAACCAAGATCGAGCGTCTATGACTTACGGTTCAAGAATTAGCCTCAGAAACAGTGGTTCTGAACATGCTGCCAATAGCTCGCCTGGGAAACATCCAGAGAAGTCCAAGATAGTGTTTTTTAGACTGGCTGCCACGAGCTGAAACGAATGCAACCAAGATCGAGCGTTTATGACTTACGGTTCAAGAGTTATTCTCAGAAACTTGGTTCTGAACTTTGCTGCCAGCCGCGAAAGCGAAAGTAACCTAGATCGAGCGTCTATGATTTACTTGTCAATAGCTCGCCTGGGAAACATCCAGAGAAGTCAAAGACAGTGCTTCTATACTAATTGTCAGGCGCTGAAACGAATGCAACCAAGATCGAGCGTCTATGACTTACGGTTCAAGAATTAGCCTCAGAAACAGTGGTTCTGAACATGCTGCCAATAGCTCGCCTGGGAAACATCCAGAGAAGTCCAAGATAGTGTTTTTTAGACTGGCTGCCACGAGCTGAAACGAACGCAACCAAGATCGAGCGTTTATGACTTACGGTTCAAGAGTTATTCTCAGAAACTTGGTTCTGAACTTTGCTGCCAGCCGCGAAAAGCGAAATTAACCTAGATCGAGCGTCTATGATTTACTTGTCAATAGCTCGCCTGGGAAACATCCAGAGAAGTCAAAGACAGTGCTTCTATACTAATTGCCAGGCGCTGAAACGAATGCAACCAAGATCGAGCGTCTATGACTTATGGTTCAAGAATTAGCCTCAGAAACAGTGGTTCTGAACATGCTGCCAATAGCTCGCCTGGGAAACATCCAGAGAAGTCCAAGATAGTGTTTTTTAGACTGGCTGCCACGAGCTGAAACGAATGCAACCAAGATCGAGCGTCTATGACTTATGGTTCAAGAGTTATTCTCAGAAACTTGGTTCTGAACTTTGCTGCCAGCCGCGAAAGCGAAAGTAACCAAGATCGAGCGTCTAGGATTTACTTGTCAATAGCTCGCCTGGGAAACATCCAGAGAAGTCAAAGACAGTGCTTCTATACTAATTGCCAGGCGCTGAAACGAATGCAACCAAGATCGAGCGTCTATGACTTACGGTTCAAGAATTAGCCTCAGAAACAGTGGTTCTGAACATGCTGCCAATAGCTCGCCTGGGAAACATCCAGAGAAGTCCAAGATAGTGTTTTTTAGACTGGCTGCCACGAGCTGAAACGAATGCAACCAAAATCGAGCGTCTATGACTTATGGTTCAAGAGTTATTCTCAGAAACTTGGTTCTGAACTTTGCTGCCAGCCGCGAAAGCGAAAGTAACCAAGATCGAGCGTCTAGGATTTACTTGTCAATAGCTCGCCTGGGAAACATCCAGAGAAGTCAAAGACAATGCTTCTATACTAATTGCCAGGCGCTGAAACGAATGCAACCAAGATCGAGCGTCTATGACTTATGGTTCAAGAATTAGCCTCAGAAACAGTGGTTCTGAACATGCTGCCAATAGCTCGCCTGGGAAACATCCAGAGAAGTCCAAGATAGTGTTTTTTAGACTGGCTGCCACGAGCTGAAACGAATGCAACCAAGATCGAGCGTCTATGACTTATGGTTCAAGAGTTATTCTCAGAAACTTGGTTCTGAACTTTGCTGCCAGCCGCGAAAGCGAAAGTAACCAAGATCGAGCGTCTAGGATTTACTTGTCAATAGCTCGCCTGGGAAACATCCAGAGAAGTCAAAGACAGTGCTTCTATACTAATTGCCAGGCACTGAAACGAATGCAACCAAGATCGAGCGTCTATGACTTATGGTTCAAGAATTAGCCTCAGAAACAGTGGTTCTGAACATGCTGCCAATAGCTCGCCTGGGAAACATCCAGAGAAGTCCAAGATAGTGTTTTATAGACTGGCTGCCACGAGCTGAAACGAATGCAACCAAGATCGAGCGTCTATGAATTACGGTTCAAGAGTTATTCTCAGAAACTTGGTTCTGAACTTTGCTATCAGCCGCGAAAGCGAAAGTAACCAAGATCGAGCGTCTATGATTTACTTGTCAATAGCTCGCCTGGGAAACATCCAGAGATGTCAAAGACAGTGCTTCTATACTAATTGCCAGGCGCTGAAACGAATGCAACCAAGATCGAGCGTCTATGACTTACGGTTCAAGAATTAGCCTCAGAAACAGTGGTTCTGAACATGCTGCCAATAGCTTGCCTGGGAAACATCCAGAGAAGTCCAATATAGTGTTTTTTAGACTGGCTGCCACGAGCTGAAACTAATGCAACCAAGATCGAGCGTCTATGACTTACGGTTCAAGACTTATTCTCAGAAACTTGGTTCTGAACTTTGCTGCCAGCCGCGAAAGCAAAAGTAACATAGATCGAGCGTCTATGATTTACTTGTCAATAGCTCGCCTGGGAAACATCCAGAGAAGTCAAAGACAGTGCTTCTATACTAATTGCCAGGCGCTGAAACGAATGCAACCAAGATCGAGCGTCTATGACTTATGGTTCAAGAATTAGCCTCAGAAACAGTGGTTCTGAACATGCTGCCAATAGCTCGCCTGGGAAACATCCAGAGAAGTCCAAGATAGTGTTTTTTAGACTGGCTGCCACGAGCTGAAACGAATGCAACCAAGATCGAGCGTCTATGACTTATGGTTCAAGAGTTATTCTCAGAAACTTGGTTCTGAACTTTGCTGCAAGCCGCGAAAGCGAAAGTAACCAAGATCGAGCGTCTAGGATTTACTTGTCAATAGCTCGCCTGGGAAACATCCAGAGAAGTCAAAGACAGTGCTTCTATACTAATTGCCAGGCGCTGAAACGAATGCAACCAAGATCGAGCGTCTATGACTTATGGTTCAAGAATTAGCCTCAGAAACAGTGGTTCTGAACATGCTGCCAATAGCTCGCCTGGGAAACATCCAGAGAAGTCCAAGATAGTGTTTTTTAGACTGGCTGCCACGAGCTGAAACGAATGCAACCAAGATCGATCGTTTATGACTTACGGTTCAAGAGTTATTCTCAGAAACTTGGTTCTGAACTTTGCTGCCAGCCGCGAAAGCGAAAGTAACCTAGATCGAGCGTCTATGATTTACTTGTCAATAGCTCGCCTGGGAAACATCCAGAGAAGTCAAAGACAGTGCTTCTATACTAATTGCCAGGCGCTGAAACGAATGCAACCAAGATCGAGCGTCTATGACTTATGGTTCAAGAATTAGCCTCAGAAACAGTGGTTCTGAACATGCTGCCAATAGCTCGCCTGGGAAACATCCAGAGAAGTCCAAGATAGTGTTTTTTAGACTGGATGCCACGAGCTGAAACGAATGCAACCAAGATCGAGCGTCTATGACTTATGGTTCAAGAGTTATTCTCAGAAACTTGGTTCTGAACTTTGCTGCCAGCCGCGAAAGCGAAAGTAACCAAGATCGAGCGTCTAGGATTTACTTGTCAATAGCTTGCCTGGGAAACATCCAGAGAAGTCAAAGACAGTGCTTCTATACTAATTGCCAGGCGCTGAAACTAATGCAACCAAGATCGAGCGTCTATGACTTATGGTTCAAGAATTAGCCTCAGAAACAGTGGTTCTGAACATGCTGCCAATAGCTCGCCTGGGAAACATCCAGAGAAGTCCAAGATAGTGTTTTTTAGACTGGCTGCCACGAGCTGAAACGAATGCAACCAAGATCGAGCGTCTATGAATTACGGTTCAAGAGTTATTCTCAGAAACTTGGTTCTGAACTTTGCTATCAGCCGCGAAAGTGAAAGTAACCAAGATCGAGCGTCTATGATTTACTTGTCAATAGCTCGCCTGGGAAACATCCAGAGATGTCAAAGACAGTGCTTCTATACTAATTGTCAGGCGCTGAAACGAATGCAACCAAGATCGAGCGTCTATGACTTACGGTTCAAGAATTAGCCTCAGAAACAGTGGTTCTGAACATGCTGCCAATAGCTTGCCTGGGAAACATCCAGAGAAGTCCAATATAGTGTTTTTTTAGACTGGCTGCCACGAGCTGAAACTAATGCAACCAAGATCGAGCGTCTATGACTTACGGTTCAAGAGTTATTCTCAGAAACTTGGTTCTGAACTTTGCTGCCAGCCGCGAAAGCGAAAGTAACCTAGATCGAGCGTCTATGATTTACTTGTCAATAGCTCGCCTGGGAAACATCCAGAGAAGTCAAAGACAGTGCTTCTATACTAATTGCCAGGCGCTGAAACGAATGCAACCAAGATCGAGCGTCTATGACTTATGGTTCAAGAATTAGCCTCAGAAACAGTGGTTCTGAACATGCTGCCAATAGCTCGCCTGGGAAACATCCAGAGAAGTCCAAGATAGTGTTTTTTAGACTGGCTGCCACGAGCTGAAACGAATGCAACCAAGATCGAGCGTTTATGACTTACGGTTCAAGAGTTATTCTCAGAAACTTGGTTCTGAACTTTGCTGCCAGCCGCGAAAGCGAAAGTAACCTAGATCGAGCGTCTATGATTTACTTGTCAATAGCTCGCCTGGGAAACATCCAGAGAAGTCAAAGACAGTGCTTCTATACTAATTGCCAGGCGCTGAAACGAATGCAACCAAGATCGAGCGTCTATGACTTACGGTTCAAGAATTAGCCTCAGAAACAGTGGTTCTGAACATGCTGCCAATAGCTCGCCTGGGAAACATCCAGAGAAGTCCAAGATAGTGTTTTTTAGACTGGCTGCCACGAGCTGAAACGAATGCAACCAAGATCGAGCGTTTATGACTTACGGTTCAAGAGTTATTCTCAGAAACTTGGTTCTGAACTTTGCTGCCAGCCGCGAAAGCGAAAGTAACCTAGATCGAGCGTCTATGATTTACTTGTCAATAGCTCGCCTGGGAAACATCCAGAGAAGTCAAAGACAGTGCTTCTATACTAATTGTCAGGCGCTGAAACGAATGCAACCAAGATCGAGCGTCTATGACTTACGGTTCAAGAATTAGCCTCAGAAACAGTGGTTCTGAACATGCTGCCAATAGCTAGCCTGGGAAACATCCAGAGAAGTCCAAGATATTGTTTTTTAGACTGGCTGCCACGAGCTGAAACGAACGCAACCAAGATCGAGCGTTTATGACTTACGGTTCAAGAGTTATTCTCAGAAACTTGGTTCTGAACTTTGCTGCCAGCCGCGAAAAGCGAAATTAACCTAGATCGAGCGTCTATGATTTACTTGTCAATAGCTCGCCTGGGAAACATCCAGAGAAGTCAAAGACAGTGCTTCTATACTAATTGCCAGGCGCTGAAACGAATGCAACCAAGATCGAGCGTCTATGACTTATGGTTCAAGAATTAGCCTCAGAAACAGTGGTTCTGAACATGCTGCCAATAGCTCGCCTGGGAAACATCCAGAGAAGTCCAAGATAGTGTTTTTTAGACTGGCTGCCACGAGCTGAAACGAATGCAACCAAGATCGAGCGTTTATGACTTACGGTTCAAGAGTTATTCTCAGAAACTTGGTTCTGAACTTTGCTGCCAGCCGCGAAAGCGAAAGTAACCTAGATCGAGCGTCTATGATTTACTTGTCAATAGCTCGCCTGGGAAACATCCAGAGAAGTCAAAGACAGTGCTTCTATACTAATTGCCAGGCGCTGAAACGAATGCAACCAAGATCGAGCGTCTATGACTTACGGTTCAAGAATTAGCCTCAGAAACAGTGGTTCTGAACATGCTGCCAATAGCTCGCCTGGGAAACATCCAGAGAAGTCCAAGATAGTGTTTTTTAGACTGGCTGCCACGAGCTGAAACGAATGCAACCAAGATCGAGCGTTTATGACTTACGGTTCAAGAGTTATTCTCAGAAACTTGGTTCTGAACTTTGCTGCCAGCCGCGAAAAGCGAAATTAACCTAGATCGAGCGTCTATGATTTACTTGTCAATAGCTCGCCTGGGAAACATCCAGAGAAGTCAAAGACAGTGCTTCTATACTAATTGCCAGGCGCTGAAACGAATGCAACCAAGATCGAGCGTCTATGACTTATGGTTCAAGAATTAGCCTCAGAAACAGTGGTTCTGAACATGCTGCCAATAGCTCGCCTGGGAAACATCCAGAGAAGTCCAAGATAGTGTTTTTTAGACTGGCTGCCACGAGCTGAAACGAATGCAACCAAGATCGAGCGTCTATGACTTATGGTTCAAGAGTTATTCTCAGAAACTTGGTTCTGAACTTTGCTGCCAGCCGCGAAAGCGAAAGTAACCAAGATCGAGCGTCTAGGATTTACTTGTCAATAGCTCGCCTGGGAAACATCCAGAGAAGTCAAAGACAGTGCTTCTATACTAATTGCCAGGCGCTGAAACGAATGCAACCAAGATCGAGCGTCTATGACTTATGGTTCAAGAATTAGCCTCAGAAACAGTGGTTCTGAACATGCTGCCAATAGCTCGCCTGGGAAACATCCAGAGAAGTCCAAGATAGTGTTTTTTAGACTGGCTGCCACGAGCTGAAACGAATGCAACCAAGATCGAGCGTCTATGACTTATGGTTCAAGAGTTATTCTCAGAAACTTGGTTCTGAACTTTGCTGCCAGCCGCGAAAGCGAAAGTAACCAAGATCGAGCGTCTAGGATTTACTTGTCAATAGCTTGCCTGGGAAACATCCAGAGAAGTCAAAGACAGTGCTTCTATACTAATTGCCAGGCACTGAAACGAATGCAACCAAGATCGAGCGTCTATGACTTATGGTTCAAGAATTAGCCTCAGAAACAGTGGTTCTGAACATGCTGCCAATAGCTCGCCTGGGAAACATCCAGAGAAGTCCAAGATAGTGTTTTTTAGACTGGCTGCCACGAGCTGAAACGAATGCAACCAAGATCGAGCGTTTATGACTTACGGTTCAAGAGTTATTCTCAGAAACTTGGTTCTGAACTTTGCTGCCAGCCACGAAAGCGAAAGTAACCTTAGATCGAGCGTCTATGATTTACTTGTCAATAGCTCGCCTGGGAAACATCCAGAGAAGTCAAAGACAGTGCTTCTATACTAATTGCCAGGCGCTGAAACAAATGCAACCAAGATCGAGCGTCTATGACTTATGGTTCAAGAATTAGCCTCAGAAACAGTGGTTCTGAACATGCTGCCAATAGCTTGCCTGGGAAACATCCAGAGAAATCCAAGATAGTGTTTTTTAGACTGGCTGCCACGAGCTGAAACTAATGCAACCAGGATCGAGCGTCTATGACTTACGGTTCAAGAGTTATTCTCAGAAACTCGGATCTGAACTTAGCTGCCAGCCACGAGAGCGAAATTAACCAAGATCGAGCGTCTATGATTTACTTGTCAATAGCTCGCCTGGGAAACATCCAGAGAAGTCAAAGACAGTGCTTCTATACTAATTGTCAGGCGCTGAAACGAATGCAACCAAGATCGAGCGTCTATGACTTATGGTTCAAGAATTAGCCTCAGAAACAGTGGTTCTGAACATGCTGCCAATAGCTCGCCTGGGAAACATCCAGATAAGTCCAAGATAGTGTTTTTTAGACTGGCTGCCACGAGCTGAAACGAATGCAACCAAGATCGAGCGTCTATGAATTACGGTTCAAGAGTTATTCTCAGAAACTTGGTTCTGAACTTTGCTGCCAGCCGCGAAAGCGAAAGTAACCAAGATCGAGCGTCTATGATTTACTTGTCAATAGCTCGCCTGGGAAACATCCAGAGAAGTCAAAGACAGTGCTTCTATACTAATTGCCAGGCGCTGAAACGAATGCAACCAAGATCGAGCGTCTATGACTTACGGTTCAAGAATTAGCCTCAGAAACAGTGGTTCTGAACATGCTGCCAATAGCTCGCCTGGGAAACATCCAGAGAAGTCCAAGATAGTGTTTTTTAGACTGGCTGCCACGAGCTGAAACGAATGCAACCAAGATCGAGCGTCTATGACTTATGGTTCAAGAGTTATTCTCAGAAACTTGGTTCTGAACTTTGCTGCCAGCCGCGAAAGCGAAAGTAACCAAGATCGAGCGTCTAGGATTTACTTGTCAATAGCTCGCCTGGGAAACATCCAGAGAAGTCAAAGACAGTGCTTCTATACTAATTGCCAGGCACTGAAACGAATGCAACCAAGATCGAGCGTCTATGACTTATGGTTCAAGAATTAGCCTCAGAAACAGTGGTTCTGAACATGCTGCCAATAGCTCGCCTGGGAAACATCCAGAGAAGTCCAAGATAGTGTTTTTTAGACTGGCTGCCACGAGCTGAAACGAATGCAACCAAGATCGAGCGTCTATGAATTACGGTTCAAGAGTTATTCTCAGAAACTTGGTTCTGAACTTTGCTATCAGCCGCGAAAGCGAAAGTAACCAAGATCGAGCGTCTATGATTTACTTGTCAATAGCTCGCCTGGGAAACATCCAGAGATGTCAAAGACAGTGCTTCTATACTAATTGCCAGGCGCTGAAACGAATGCAACCAAGATCGAGCGTCTATGACTTACGGTTCAAGAATTAGCCTCAGAAACAGTGGTTCTGAACATGCTGCCAATAGCTTGCCTGGGAAACATCCAGAGAAGTCCAATATAGTGTTTTTTAGACTGGCTGCCACGAGCTGAAACTAATGCAACCAAGATCGAGCGTCTATGACTTACGGTTCAAGAGTTATTCTCAGAAACTTGGTTCTGAACTTTGCTGCCAGCCACGAAAGCGAAAGTAACCAAGATCGAGCGTCTATGATTTACTTGTCAATAGCTCGCCTGGGAAACATCCAGAGAAGTCAAAGACAGTGCTTCTATACTAATTGCCAGGCGCTGAAACGAATGCAACCAAGATCGAGCGTCTATGACTTACGGTTCAAGAATTAGCCTCAGAAACAGTGGTTCTGAACATGCTGCCAATAGCTTGCCTGGGAAACATCCAGAGAAGTCCAAGATAGTGTTTTTTAGACTGGCTGCCACGAGCTGAAACGAATGCAACCAAGATCGAGTGTTTATGACTTACGGTTCAAGAGTTATTCTCAGAAACTTGGTTCTGAACTTTGCTGCCAGCCGCGAAAGCAAAAGTAACCTATATCGAGCGTCTATGATTTACTTGTCAATAGCTCGTCTGGGAAACATCCAGAGAAGTCAAAGACAGTGCTTCTATACTAATTGCCAGGCGCTGAAACGAATGCAACCAAGATCGAGCGTCTATGACTTATGGTTCAAGAATTAGCCTCAGAAACAGTGGTTCTGAACATGCTGCCAATAGCTCGCCTGGGAAACATCCAGAGAAGTCCAAGATAGTGTTTTTTAGACTGGCTGCCACGAGCTGAAACGAATGCAACCAAGATCGAGCGTCTATGACTTATGGTTCAAGAGTTATTCTCAGAAACTTGGTTCTGAACTTTGCTGCCAGCCGCGAAAGCGAAAGTAACAAAGATCGAGCGTCTAGGATTTACTTGTCAATAGCTCGCCTGGGAAACATCCAGAGAAGTCAAAGACAGTGCTTCTATACTAATTGCCAGGCGCTGAAACGAATGCAACCAAGATCGAGCGTCTATGACTTATGGTTCAAGAATTGGCCTCAGAAACAGTGGTTCTGAACATGCTGCCAATAGCTCGCCTGGGAAACATCCAGAGAAGTCCAAGATAGTGTTTTTTAGACTGGCTGCCACGAGCTGAAACGAATGCAACCAAGATCGAGCGTTTATGACTTACGGTTCAAGAGTTATTCTCAGAAACTTGGTTCTGAACTTTGCTGCCAGCCGCGAAAGCAAAAGTAACCTAGATCGAGCGTCTATGATTTACTTGTCAATAGCTCGCCTGGGAAACATCCAGAGAAGTCAAAGACAGTGCTTCTATACTAATTGCCAGGCGCTGAAACAAATGCAATCAAGATCGAGCGTCTATGACTTATGGTTCAAGAATTAGCCTCAGAAACAGTGGTTCTGAACATGCTGCCAATAGCTCGCCTGGGAAACATCCAGAGAAGTCCAAGATAGTGTTTTTTAGACTGGCTGCCACGAGCTGAAACGAATGCAACCAAGATCGAGCGTTTATGACTTACGGTTCAAGAGTTATTCTCAGAAACTTGGTTCTGAACTTTGCTGCCAGCCGCGAAAGCGAAAGTAACCTAGATCGAGCGTCTATGATTTACTTGTCAATAGCTCGCCTGGGAAACATCCAGAGAAGTCAAAGACAGTGCTTCTATACTAATTGCCAGGCGCTGAAACAAATGCAACCAAGATCGAGCGTCTATGACTTATGGTTCAAGAATTAGCCTCAGAAACAGTGGTTCTGAACATGCTGCCAATAGCTTGCCTGGGAAACATCCAGAGAAGTCCAAGATAGTGTTTTTTACACTGGCTGCCACGAGCTGAAACTAATGCAACCAGGATCGAGCGTCTATGACTTACGGTTCAAGAGTTATTCTCAGAAACTCGGATCTGAACTTAGCTGCCAGCCACGAAAGCGAAATTAACCAAGATCGAGCGTCTATGATTTACTTGTCAATAGCTCGCCTGGGAAACATCCAGAGAAGTCAAAGACAGTGCTTCTATACTAATTGCCAGGCGCTGAAACGAATGCAACCAAGATCGAGCGTCTATGACTTATGGTTCAAGAATTAGCCTCAGAAACAGTGGTTCTGAACATGCTGCCAATAGCTCGCCTGGGAAACATCCAGAGAAGTCCAAGATAGTGTTTTTTAGACTGGCTGCCACGAGCTGAAACGAATGCAACCAAGATCGAGCGTCTATGAATTACGGTTCAAGAGTTATTCTCAGAAACTTGGTTCTGAACTTTGCTGCCAGCCGCGAAAGCGAAAGTAACCAAGATCGAGCGTCTATGATTTACTTGTCAATAGCTCGCCTGGGAAACATCCAGAGAAGTCAAAGACAGTGCTTCTATACTAATTGCCAGGCGCTGAAACGAATGCAACCAAGATCGAGCGTCTATGACTTACGGTTCAAGAATTAGCCTCAGAAACAGTGGTTCTGAACATGCTGCCAATAGCTCGCCTGGGAAACATCCAGAGAAGTCCAAGATAGTGTTTTTTAGACTGGCTGCCACGAGCTGAAACGAATGCAACCAAGATCGAGCGTCTATGACTTATGGTTCAAGAGTTATTCTCAGAAACTTGGTTCTGAACTTTGCTGCCAGCCGCGAAAGTGAAAGTAACCAAGATCGAGCGTCTAGGATTTACTTGTCAATAGCTCGCCTGGGAAACATCCAGAGAAGTCAAAGACAGTGCTTCTATACTAATTGCCAGGCACTGAAACGAATGCAACCAAGATCGAGCGTCTATGACTTATGGTTCAAGAATTAGCCTCAGAAACAGTGGTTCTGAACATGCTGCCAATAGCTCGCCTGGGAAACATCCAGAGAAGTCCAAGATAGTGTTTTTTAGACTGGCTGCCACGAGCTGAAACGAATGCAACCAAGATCGAGCGTCTATGAATTACGGTTCAAGAGTTATTCTCAGAAACTTGGTTCTGAACTTTGCTATCAGCCGCGAAAGCGAAAGTAACCAAGATCGAGCGTCTATGATTTACTTGTCAATAGCTCGCCTGGGAAACATCCAGAGATGTCAAAGACAGTGCTTCTATACTAATTGCCAGGCGCTGAAACGAATGCAACCAAGATCGAGCGTCTATGACTTACGGTTCAAGAATTAGCCTCAGAAACAGTGGTTCTGAACATGCTGCCAATAGCTTGCCTGGGAAACATCCAGAGAAGTCCAATATAGTGTTTTTTAGACTGGCTGCCACGAGCTGAAACTAATGCAACCAAGATCGAGCGTCTATGACTTACGGTTCAAGAGTTATTCTCAGAAACTTGGTTCTGAACTTTGCTGCCAGCCACGAAAGCGAAAGTAACCAAGATCGAGCGTCTATGATTTACTTGTCAATAGCTCGCCTGGGAAACATCCAGAGAAGTCAAAGACAGTGCTTCTATACTAATTGCCAGGCGCTGAAACGAATGCAACCAAGATCGAGCGTCTATGACTTACGGTTCAAGAATTAGCCTCAGAAACAGTGGTTCTGAACATGCTGCCAATAGCTCGCCTGGGAAACATCCAGAGAAGTCCAAGATAGTGTTTTTTAGACTGGCTGCCACGAGCTGAAACGAATGCAACCAAGATCGAGCGTCTATGACTTATGGTTCAAGAGTTATTTTTAGAAACTTGGTTCTGAACTTTGCTGCCAGCCGCGAAAGCGAAAGTAACCAAGATCGAGCGTCTATGATTTACTTGTCAATAGCTCGCCTGGGAAACATCCAGAGAAGTCAAAGACAGTGCTTCTATACTAATTGCCAGGCGCTGAAACGAATGCAACCAAGATCGAGCGTCTATGACTTATGGTTCAAGAATTAGCCTCAGAAACAGTGGTTCTGAACATGCTGCCAATAGCTCGCCTGGGAAACATCCAGAGAAGTCCAAGATAGTGTTTTTTAGACTGGCTGCCACGAGCTGAAACGAATGCAACCAAGATCGAGCGTCTATGAATTACAGTTCAAGAGTTATTCTCAGAAACTTGGTTCTGAACTTTGCTGCCAGCCGCGAAAGCCAAAGTAACCAAGATCGAGCGTCTATGATTTACTTGTCAATAGCTCGCCTGGGAAACATCCAGAGATGTCAAAGACAGTGCTTCTATACTAATTGCCAGGCGCTGAAACGAATGCAACCAAGATCGAGCGTCTATGACTTACGGTTCAAGAATTAGCCTCAGAAACAGTGGTTCTGAACATGCTGCCAAGAGCTTGCCTGGGAAACATCCAGAGAAGTCCAAGATAGTGTTTTTTAGACTGGCTGCCACGAGCTGAAACTAATGCAACCAAGATCGAGCGTCTATGACTTACGGTTCAAGAGTTATTCTCAGAAACTTGGTTCTGAATTTTGCTGCCAGCCACGAAAGCGAAAGTAACCAAGATCGAGCGTCTATGATTTACTTGTCAATAGCTCGCCTGGGAAACATCCAGAGAAGTCAAAGACAGTGCTTCTATACTAATTGCCAGGCGCTGAAACGAATGCAACCAAGATCGAGCGTCTATGACTTACGGTTCAAGAATTAGCCTCAGAAACAGTGGTTCTGAACATGCTGCCAATAGCTCGCCTGGGAAACATCCAGAGAAGTCCAAGATAGTGTTTTTTAGACTGGCTGCCACGAGCTGAAACGAATGCAACCAAGATCGAGCGTTTATGACTTACGGTTCAAGAGTTATTCTCAGAAACTTGGTTCTGAACTTTGCTGCCAGCCGCGAAAGCAAAAGTAACCTATATCGAGCGTCTATGATTTACTTGTCAATAGCTCGTCTGGGAAACATCCAGAGAAGTCAAAGACAGTGCTTCTATACTAATTGCCAGGCGCTGAAACGAATGCAACCAAGATCGAGCGTCTATGACTTATGGTTCAAGAATTAGCCTCAGAAACAGTGGTTCTGAACATGCTGCCAATAGCTCGCCTGGGAAACATCCAGAGAAGTCCAAGATAGTGTTTTTTAGACTGGCTGCCACGAGCTGAAACGAATGCAACCAAGATCGAGCGTCTATGACTTATGGTTCAAGAGTTATTCTCAGAAACTTGGTTCTGAACTTTGCTGCCAGCCGCGAAAGCGAAAGTAACAAAGATCGAGCGTCTAGGATTTACTTGTCAATAGCTCGCCTGGGAAACATCCAGAGAAGTCAAAGACAGTGCTTCTATACTAATTGCCAGGCGCTGAAACAAATGCAACCAAGATCGAGCGTCTATGACTTATGGTTCAAGAATTAGCCTCAGAAACAGTGGTTCTGAACATGCTGCCAATAGCTCGCCTGGGAAACATCCAGAGAAGTCCAAGATAGTGTTTTTTAGACTGGCTGCCACGAGCTGAAACGAATGCAACCAAGATCGAGCGTTTATGACTTACGGTTCAAGAGTTATTCTCAGAAACTTGGTTCTGAACTTTGCTGCCAGCCGCGAAAGCGAAAGTAACCTAGATCGAGCGTCTATGATTTACTTGTCAATAGCTCGCCTGGGAAACATCCAGAGAAGTCAAAGACAGTGCTTCTATACTAATTGCCAGGCGCTGAAACAAATGCAACCAAGATCGAGCGTCTATGACTTATGGTTCAAGAATTAGCCTCAGAAACAGTGGTTCTGAACATGCTGCCAATAGCTTGCCTGGGAAACATCCAGAGAAGTCCAAGATAGTGTTTTTTAGACTGGCTGCCACGAGCTGAAACTAATGCAACCAGGATCGAGCGTCTATGACTTACGGTTCAAGAGTTATTCTCAGAAACTCGGATCTGAACTTAGCTGCCAGCCATGAAAGCGAAATTAACCAAGATCGAGCGTCTATGATTTACTTGTCAATAGCTCGCCTGGGAAACATCCAGAGAAGTCAAAGACAGTGCTTCTATACTAATTGCCAGGCGCTGAAACGAATGCAACCAAGATCGAGCGTCTATGACTTATGGTTCAAGAATTAGCCTCAGAAACAGTGGTTCTGAACATGCTGCCAATAGCTCGCCTGGGAAACATCCAGAGAAGTCCAAGATAGTGTTTTTTAGACTGGCTGCCACGAGCTGAAACGAATGCAACCAAGATCGAGCGTCTATGAATTACGGTTCAAGAGTTATTCTCAGAAACTTGGTTCTGAACTTTGCTGCCAGCCGCGAAAGCGAAAGTAACCAAGATCGAGCGTCTATGATTTACTTGTCAATAGCTCGCCTGGAAAACATCCAGAGAAGTCAAAGACAGTGCTTCTATACTAATTGCCAGGCGCTGAAACGAATGCAACCAAGATCGAGCGTCTATGACTTACGGTTCAAGAATTAGCCTCAGAAACAGTGGTTCTGAACATGCTGCCAATAGCTCGCCTGGGAAACATCCAGAGAAGTCCAAGATAGTGTTTTTTAGACTGGCTGCCACGAGCTGAAACGAATGCAACCAAGATCGAGCGTTTATGACTTACGGTTCAAGAGTTATTCTCAGAAACTTGGTTCTGAACTTTGCTGCCAGCCGCGAAAGCGAAAGTAACCTAGATCGAGCGTCTATGATTTACTTGTCAATAGCTCGCCTGGGAAACATCCAGAGAAGTCAAAGACAGTGCTTCTATACTAATTGCCAGGCGCTGAAACAAATGCAACCAAGATCGAGCGTCTATGACTTATGGTTCAAGAATTAGCCTCAGAAACAGTGGTTCTGAACATGCTGCCAATAGCTTGCCTGGGAAACATCCAGAGAAGTCCAAGATAGTGTTTTTTAGACTGGCTGCCACGAGCTGAAACTAATGCAACCAGGATCGAGCGTCTATGACTTACGGTTCAAGAGTTATTCTCAGAAACTCGGATCTGAACTTAGCTGCCAGCCACGAAAGCGAAATTAACCAAGATCGAGCGTCTATGATTTACTTGTCAATAGCTCGCCTGGGAAACATCCAGAGAAGTCAAAGACAGTGCTTCTATACTAATTGCCAGGCGCTGAAACGAATGCAACCAAGATCGAGCGTCTATAACTTATGGTTCAAGAATTAGCCTCAGAAGCAGTGGTTCTGAACATGCTGCCAATAGCTCGCCTGGGAAACATCCAGAGAAGTCCAAGATAGTGTTTTTTAGACTGGCTGCCACGAGCTGAAACGAATGCAACCAAGATCGAGCGTCTATGAATTACGGTTCAAGAGTTATTCTCAGAAACTTGGTTCTGAACTTTGCTGCCAGCCGCGAAAGCGAAAGTAACCAAGATCGAGCGTCTATGATTTACTTGTCAATAGCTCGCCTGGGAAACATCCAGAGAAGTCAAAGACAGTGCTTCTATACTAATTGCCAGGCGCTGAAACGAATGCAACCAAGATCGAGCGTCTATGACTTACGGTTCAAGAATTAGCCTCAGAAACAGTGGTTCTGAACATGCTGCCAATAGCTCGCCTGGGAAACATCCAGAGAAGTCCAAGATAGTGTTTTTTAGACTGGCTGCCACGAGCTGAAACGAATGCAACCAAGATCGAGCGTCTATGACTTATGGTTCAAGAGTTATTCTCAGAAACTTGGTTCTGAACTTTGCTGCCAGCCGCGAAAGCGAAAGTAACCAAGATCGAGCGTCTAGGATTTACTTGTCAATAGCTCGCCTGGGAAACATCCAGAGAAGTCAAAGACAGTGCTTCTATACTAATTGCCAGGCACTGAAACGAATGCAACCAAGATCGAGCGTCTATGACTTATGGTTCAAGAATTAGCCTCAGAAACAGTGGTTCTGAACATGCTGCCAATAGCTCGCCTGGGAAACATCCAGAGAAGTCCAAGATAGTGTTTTTTAGACTGGCTGCCACGAGCTGAAACGAATGCAACCAAGATCGAGCGTCTATGAATTACGGTTCAAGAGTTATTCTCAGAAACTTGGTTCTGAACTTTGCTATCAGCCGCGAAAGCGAAAGTAACCAAGATCGAGCGTCTATGATTTACTTGTCAATAGCTCGCCTGGGAAACATCCAGAGATGTCAAAGACAGTGCTTCTATACTAATTGCCAGGCGCTGAAACGAATGCAACCAAGATCGAGCGTCTATGACTTACGGTTCAAGAATTAGCCTCAGAAACAGTGGTTCTGAACATGCTGCCAATAGCTTGCCTGGGAAACATCCAGAGAAGTCCAATATAGTGTTTTTTAGACTGGCTGCCACGAGCTGAAACTAATGCAACCAAGATCGAGCGTCTATGACTTACGGTTCAAGAGTTATTCTCAGAAACTTGGTTCTGAACTTTGCTGCCAGCCACGAAAGCGAAAGTAACCAAGATCGAGCGTCTATGATTTACTTGTCAATAGCTCGCCTGGGAAACATCCAGAGAAGTCAAAGACAGTGCTTCTATACTAATTGCCAGGCGCTGAAACGAATGCAACCAAGATCGAGCGTCTATGACTTACGGTTCAAGAATTAGCCTCAGAAACAGTGGTTCTGAACATGCTGCCAATAGCTCGCCTGGGAAACATCCAGAGAAGTCCAAGATAGTGTTTTTTAGACTGGCTGCCACGAGCTGAAACGAATGCAACCAAGATCGAGTGTTTATGACTTACGGTTCAAGAGTTATTCTCAGAAACTTGGTTCTGAACTTTGCTGCCAGCCGCGAAAGCAAAAGTAACCTATATCGAGCGTCTATGATTTACTTGTCAATAGCTCGTCTGGGAAACATCCAGAGAAGTCAAAGACAGTGCTTCTATACTAATTGCCAGGCGCTGAAACGAATGCAACCAAGATCGAGCGTCTATGACTTATGGTTCAAGAATTAGCCTCAGAAACAGTGGTTCTGAACATGCTGCCAATAGCTCGCCTGGGAAACATCCAGAGAAGTCCAAGATAGTGTTTTTTAGACTGGCTGCCACGAGCTGAAACGAATGCAACCAAGATCGAGCGTCTATGACTTATGGTTCAAGAGTTATTCTCAGAAACTTGGTTCTGAACTTTGCTGCCAGCCGCAAAAGCGAAAGTAACAAAGATCGAGCGTCTAGGATTTACTTGTCAATAGCTCGCCTGGGAAACATCCAGAGAAGTCAAAGACAGTGCTTCTATACTAATTGCCAGGCGCTGAAACGAATGCAACCAAGATCGAGCGTCTATGACTTACGGTTCAAGAATTAGCCTCAGAAACAGTGGTTCTGAACATGCTGCCAATAGCTCGCCTGGGAAACATCCAGAGAAGTCCAAGATAGTGTTTTTTAGACTGGCTGCCACGAGCTGAAACGAATGCAACCAAGATCGAGCGTCTATGACTTATGGTTCAAGAGTTATTCTCAGAAACTTGGTTCTGAACTTTGCTGCCAGCCGCGAAAGCGAAAGTAACCAAGATCGAGCGTCTATGATTTACTTGTCAATAGCTCGCCTGGGAAACATCCAGAGAAGTCAAAGACAGTGCTTCTATACTAATTGCCAGGCGCTGAAACGAATGCAACCAAGATCGAGCGTCTATGACTTATGGTTCAAGAATTAGCCTCAGAAACAGTGGTTCTGAACATGCTGCCAATAGCTCGCCTGGGAAACATCCAGAGAAGTCCAAGATAGTGTTTTTTAGACTGGCTGCCACGAGCTGAAACGAATGCAACCAAGATCGAGCGTCTATGAATTACAGTTCAAGAGTTATTCTCAGAAACTTGGTTCTGAACTTTGCTGCCAGCCGCGAAAGCCAAAGTAACCAAGATCGAGCGTCTATGATTTACTTGTCAATAGCTCGCCTGGGAAACATCCAGAGATGTCAAAGACAGTGCTTCTATACTAATTGCCAGGCGCTGAAACGAATGCAACCAAGATCGAGCGTCTATGACTTACGGTTCAAGAATTAGCCTCAGAAACAGTGGTTCTGAACATGCTGCCAAGAGCTTGCCTGGGAAACATCCAGAGAAGTCCAAGATAGTGTTTTTTAGACTGGCTGCCACGAGCTGAAACTAATGCAACCAAGATCGAGCGTCTATGACTTACGGTTCAAGAGTTATTCTCAGAAACTTGGTTCTGAACTTTGCTGCCAGCCACGAAAGCGAAAGTAACCAAGATCGAGCGTCTATGATTTACTTGTCAATAGCTCGCCTGGGAAACATCCAGAGAAGTCAAAGACAGTGCTTCTATACTAATTGCCAGGCGCTGAAACGAATGCAACCAAGATCGAGCGTCTATGACTTACGGTTCAAGAATTAGCCTCAGAAACAGTGGTTCTGAACATGCTGCCAATAGCTCGCCTGGGAAACATCCAGAGAAGTCCAAGATAGTGTTTTTTAGACTGGCTGCCACGAGCTGAAACGAATGCAACCAAGATCGAGCGTTTATGACTTACGGTTCAAGAGTTATTCTCAGAAACTTGGTTCTGAACTTTGCTGCCAGCCGCGAAAGCGAAAGTAACCTAGATCGAGCGTCTATGATTTACTTGTCAATAGCTCGCCTGGGAAACATCCAGAGAAGTCAAAGACAGTGCTTCTATACTAATTGCCAGGCGCTGAAACGAATGCAACCAAGATCGAGCGTCTATGACTTATGGTTCAAGAATTAGCCTCAGAAACAGTGGTTCTGAACATGCTGCCAATAGCTCGCCTGGGAAACATCCAGAGAAGTCCAAGATAGTGTTTTTTAGACTGGCTGCCACGAGCTGAAACGAATGCAACCAAGATCGAGCGTCTATGAATTACAGTTCAAGAGTTATTCTCAGAAACTTGGTTCTGAACTTTGCTGCCAGCCGCGAAAGCCAAAGTAACCAAGATCGAGCGTCTATGATTTACTTGTCAATAGCTCGCCTGGGAAACATCCAGAGAAGTCAAAGACAGTGCTTCTATACTAATTGCCAGGCGCTGAAACGAATGCAACCAAGATCGAGCGTCTATGACTTATGGTTCAAGAATTTGCCTCAGAAACAGTGGTTCTGAACATGCTGCCAATAGCTCGCCTGGGAAACATCCAGAGAAGTCCAAGATAGTGTTTTTTAGACTGGCTGCCACGAGCTGAAACGAATGCAACCAAGATCGAGCGTCTATGAATTACGGTTCAAGAGTTATTCTCAGAAACTTGGTTCTGAACTTTGCTGCCAGCCGCGAAAGCGAAAGTAACCAAGATCGAGCGTCTATGATTTACTTGTCAATAGCTCGCCTGGGAAACATCCAGAGAAGTCAAAGACAGTGCTTCTATACTAATTGCCAGGCGCTGAAACGAATGCAACCAAGATCGAGCGTCTATGACTTACGGTTCAAGAATTAGCCTCAGAAACAGTGGTTCTGAACATACTGCCAATAGCTCGCCTGGGAAACATCCAGAGAAGTCCAAGATAGTGTTTTTTAGACTGGCTGCCACGAGCTGAAACTAATGCAACCAAGATCGAGCGTCTATGACTTACGGTTCAAGAGTTATTCTCAGAAACTTGGTTCTGAACTTTGCTGCCAGCCACGAAAGCGAAAGTAACCAAGATCGAGCGTCTATGATTTACTTGTCAATAGCTCGCCTGGGAAACATCCAGAGAAGTCAAAGACAGTGCTTCTATACTAATTGCCAGGCGCTGAAACGAATGCAACCAAGATCGAGCGTCTATGACTTACGGTTCAAGAATTAGCCTCAGAAACAGTGGTTCTGAACATGCTGCCAATAGCTCGCCTGGGAAACATCCAGAGAAGTCCAAGATAGTGTTTTTTAGACTGGCTGCCAGGCGCTGAAACGAATGCAACCAAGATCGAGTGTTTATGACTTACGGTTCAAGAGTTATTCTCAGAAACTTGGTTCTGAACTTTGCTGCCAGCCGCGAAAGCAAAAGTAACCTATATCGAGCGTCTATGATTTACTTGTCAATAGCTCGTCTGGGAAACATCCAGAGAAGTCAAAGACAGTGCTTCTATACTAATTGCCAGGCGCTGAAACGAATGCAACCAAGATCGAGCGTCTATGACTTATGGTTCAAGAATTAGCCTCAGAAACAGTGGTTCTGAACATGCTGCCAATAGCTCGCCTGGGAAACATCCAGAGAAGTCCAAGATAGTGTTTTTTAGACTGGCTGCCACGAGCTGAAACGAATGCAACCAAGATCGAGCGTCTATGACTTATGGTTCAAGAGTTATTCTCAGAAACTTGGTTCTGAACTTTGCTGCCAGCCGCGAAAGCGAAAGTAACAAAGATCGAGCGTCTAGGATTTACTTGTCAATAGCTCGCCTGGGAAACATCCAGAGAAGTCAAAGACAGTGCTTCTATACTAATTGCCAGGCGCTGAAACGAATGCAACCAAGATCGAGCGTCTATGACTTATGGTTCAAGAATTGGCCTCAGAAACAGTGGTTCTGAACATGCTGCCAATAGCTCGCCTGGGAAACATCCAGAGAAGTCCAAGATAGTGTTTTTTAGACTGGCTGCCACGAGCTGAAACGAATGCAACCAAGATCGAGCGTCTATGACTTATGGTTCAAGAGTTATTCTCAGAAACTTGGTTCTGAACTTTGCTGCCAGCCGCGAAAGCGAAAGTAACCAAGATCGAGCGTCTAGGATTTACTTGTCAATAGCTCGCCTGGGAAACATCCAGAGAAGTCAAAGACAGTGCTTCTATACTAATTGCCAGGCGCTGAAACGAATGCAACCAAGATCGAGCGTCTATGACTTATGGTTCAAGAATTAGCCTCAGAAACAGTGGTTCTGAACATGCTGCCAATAGCTCGCCTGGGAAACATCCAGAGAAGTCCAAGATAGTGTTTTTTAGACTGGCTGCCACGAGCTGAAACGAATGCAACCAAGATCGAGCGTCTATGAATTACAGTTCAAGAGTTATTCTCAGAAACTTGGTTCTGAACTTTGCTGCCAGCCGCGAAAGCCAAAGTAACCAAGATCGAGCGTCTATGATTTACTTGTCAATAGCTCGCCTGGGAAACATCCAGAGATGTCAAAGACAGTGCTTCTATACTAATTGCCAGGCGCTGAAACGAATGCAACCAAGATCGAGCGTCTTAGACTTACGGTTCAAGAATTAGCCTCAGAAACAGTGGTTCTGAACATGCTGCCAAGAGCTTGCCTGGGAAACATCCAGAGAAGTCCAATATAGTGTTTTTTAGACTGGCTGCCACGAGCTGAAACTAATGCAACCAAGATCGAGCGTCTATGACTTACGGTTCAAGAGTTATTCTCAGAAACTTGGTTCTGAACTTTGCTGCCAGCCACGAAAGCGAAAGTAACCAAGATCGAGCGTCTATGATTTACTTGTCAATAGCTCGCCTGGGAAACATCCAGAGAAGTCAAAGACAGTGCTTCTATACTAATTGCCAGGCGCTGAAACGAATGCAACCAAGATCGAGCGTCTATGACTTACGGTTCAAGAATTAGCCTCAGAAACAGTGGTTCTGAACATGCTGCCAATAGCTCGCCTGGGAAACATCCAGAGAAGACCAAGATAGTGTTTTTTAGACTGGCTGCCACGAGCTGAAACGAATGCAACCAAGATCGAGCGTTTATGACTTACGGTTCAAGAGTTATTCTCAGAAACTTGGTTCTGAACTTTGCTGCCAGCCGCGAAAGCGAAAGTAACCTAGATCGAGCGTCTATGATTTACTTGTCAATAGCTCGCCTGGGAAACATCCAGAGAAGTCAAAGACAGTGCTTCTATACTAATTGCCAGGCGCTGAAACGAATGCAACCAAGATCGAGCATCTATGACTTATGGTTCAAGAATTAGCCTCAGAAACAGTGGTTCTGAACATGCTGCCAATAGCTCGCCTGGGAAACATCCAGAGAAGTCCAAGATAGTGTTTTTTAGACTGGCTGCCACGAGCTGAAACTAATGCAACCAAGATCGAGCGTCTATGACTTACGGTTCAAGAGTTATTCTCAGAAACTTGGTTCTGAACTTTGCTGCCAGCCACGAAAGCGAAAGTAACCAAGATCGAGCGTCTATGATTTACTTGTCAATAGCTCGCCTGGGAAACATCCAGAGAAGTCAAAGACAGTGCTTCTATACTAATTGCCAGGCGCTGAAACGAATGCAACCAAGATCGAGCGTCTATGACTTACGGTTCAAGAATTAGCCTCAGAAACAGTGGTTCTGAACATGCTGCCAATAGCTCGCCTGGGAAACATCCAGAGAAGTCCAAGATAGTGTTTTTTAGACTGGCTGCCACGAGCTGAAACGAATGCAACCAAGATCGAGCGTTTATGACTTACGGTTCAAGAGTTATTCTCAGAAACTTGGTTCTGAACTTTGCTGCCAGCCGCGAAAGCGAAAGTAACCTAGATCGAGCGTCTATGATTTACTTGTCAATAGCTCGCCTGGGAAACATCCAGAGAAGTCAAAGACAGTGCTTCTATACTAATTGCCAGGCGCTGAAACGAATGCAACCAAGATCGAGCGTTTATGACTTACGGTTCAAGAGTTATTCTCAGAAACTTGGTTCTGAACTTTGCTGCCAGCCGCGAAAGCGAAAGTAACCTAGATCGAGCGTCTATGATTTACTTGTCAATAGCTCGCCTGGGAAACATCCAGAGAAGTCAAAGACAGTGCTTCTATACTAATTGACACGAGCTGAAACGAATGCAACCAAGATCGAGCGTTTATGACTTACGGTTCAAGAGTTATTCTCAGAAACTTGGTTCTGAACTTTGCTGCCAGCCGCGAAAGCGAAAGTAACCAAGATCGAGCGTCTATGATTTACTTGTCAATAGCTCGCCTGGGAAACATCCAGAGAAGTCAAAGACAGTGCTTCTATACTAATTGCCAGGCGCTGAAACGAATGCAACCAAGATCGAGCGTCTATGACGTACGGTTCAAGAATTAGCCTCAGAAACAGTGGTTCTGAACATGCTGCCAATAGCTTGCCTGGGAAACATCCAGAGAAGTCCAACATAGTGTTTTTTAGACTGGCTGCCACGAGCTGAAACTAATGCAACCAAGATCGAGCGTCTATGACTTACGGTTCAAGAGTTATTCTCAGAAACTTGGTTCTGAACTTTGCTGCCAGCTACGAAAGTGAAATTAACCAAGATCGAGCGTCTATGATTTACTTGTCAATAGCTCGCCTGGGAAACATCTAGAGAAGTCAAAGACAGTGCTTCTATACTAATTGCCAGGCGCTGAAACGAATGCAACCAAGATCGAGCGTCTATGACGTACGGTTCAAGAATTAGCCTCAGAAACAGTGGTTCTGAACATGCTGCCAATAGCTTGCCTGGGAAACATCCAGAGAAGTCCAACATAGTGTTTTTTAGACTGGCTGCCACGAGCTGAAACTAATGCAACCAAGATCGAGCGTCTATGACTTACGGTTCAAGAGTTATTCTCAGAAACTTGGTTCTGAACTTTGCTGCCAGCCACGAAAGTGAAATTAACCAAGATCGAGCGTCTATGATTTACTTGTCAATAGCTCGCCTGGGAAACATCCAGAGAAGTCAAAGACAGTGCTTCTATACTAATTGCCAGGCGCTGAAACGAATGCAACCAAGATCGAGCGTCTATGACTTACGGTTCAAGAATTAGCCTCAGAAACAGTGGTTCTGAACATGCTGCCAATAGCTCGCCTGGGAAACATCCAGAGAAGTCCAAGATAGTGTTTTTTAGACAGGCTGCCACGAGCTGAAACGAATGCAACCAAGATCGAGCGTTTATGACTTACGGTTCAAGAGTTATTCTCAGAAACTTGGTTCTGAACTTTGCTGCCAGCCGCGAAAAGCGAAATTAACCTAGATCGAGCGTCTATGATTTACTTGTCAATAGCTCGCCTGGGAAACATCCAGAGAAGTCAAAGACAGTGCTTCTATACTAATTGCCAGGCGCTGAAACGAATGCAACCAAGATCGAGCGTCTATGACTTATGGTTCAAGAATTAGCCTCAGAAACAGTGGTTCTGAACATGCTGCCAATAGCTCGCCTGGGAAACATCCAGAGAAGTCCAAGATAGTGTTTTTTAGACTGGCTGCCACGAGCTGAAACGAATGCAACAAAGATCGAGCGTCTATGACTTATGGTTCAAGAGTTATTCTCAGAAACTTGGTTCTGAACTTTGCTGCCAGCCGCGAAAGCGAAAGTAACCAAGATCGAGCGTCTAGGATTTACTTGTCAATAGCTCGCCTGGGAAACATCCAGAGAAGTCCAAGATAGTGTTTTTTAGACTGGCTGCCACGAGCTGAAACGAATGCAACCAAGATCGAGCGTCTATGAATTACGGTTCAAGAGTTATTCTCAGAAACTTGGTTCTGAACTTTGCTATCAGCCGCGAAAGCGAAAGTAACCAAGATCGAGCGTCTATGATTTACTTGTCAATAGCTCGCCTGGGAAACATCCAGAGAAGTCAAAGACAGTGCTTCTATACTAATTGCCAGGCACTGAAACGAATGCAACCAAGATCGAGCGTCTATGACTTATGGTTCAAGAATTAGCCTCAGAAACAGTGGTTCTGAACATGCTGCCAATAGCTCGCCTGGGAAACATCCAGAGAAGTCCAAGATAGTGTTTTTTAGACTGGCTGCCACGAGCTGAAACGAATGCAACCAAGATCGAGCGTCTATGACTTATGGTTCAAGAGTTATTCTCAGAAACTTGGTTCTGAACTTTGCTGCCAGCCGCGAAAGCGAAAGTAACCAAGATCGAGCGTCTAGGATTTACTTGTCAATAGCTCGCCTGGGAAACATCCAGAGAAGTCAAAGACAGTGCTTCTATACTAATTGCCAGGCACTGAAACGAATGCAACCAAGATCGAGCGTCTATGACTTATGGTTCAAGAATTAGCCTCAGAAACAGTGGTTCTGAACATGCTGCCAATAGCTCGCCTGGGAAACATCCAGAGAAGTCCAAGATAGTGTTTTTTAGACTGGCTGCCACGAGCTGAAACGAATGCAACCAAGATCGAGCGTCTATGACTTATGGTTCAAGAGTTATTCTCAGAAACTTGGTTCTGAACTTTGCTGCCAGCCGCGAAAGCGAAAGTAACCAAGATCGAGCGTCTAGGATTTACTTGTCAATAGCTCGCCTGGGAAACATCCAGAGAAGTCAAAGACAGTGCTTCTATACTAATTGCCAGGCACTGAAACGAATGCAACCAAGATCGAGCGTCTATGACTTATGGTTCAAGAATTAGCCTCAGAAACAGTGGTTCTGAACATGCTGCCAATAGCTCGCCTGGGAAACATCCAGAGAAGTCCAAGATAGTGTTTTTTAGACTGGCTGCCACGAGCTGAAACGAATGCAACCAAGATCGAGCGTCTATGAATTACGGTTCAAGAGTTATTCTCAGAAACTTGGTTCTGAACTTTGCTATCAGCCGCGAAAGCGAAAGTAACCAAGATCGAGCGTCTATGATTTACTTGTCAATAGCTCGCCTGGGAAACATCCAGAGATGTCAAAGACAGTGCTTCTATACTAATTGCCAGGCGCTGAAACGAATGCAACCAAGATCGAGCGTCTATGACTTACGGTTTAAGAATTAGCCTCAGAAACAGTGGTTCTGAACATGCTGCCAATAGCTTGCCTGGGAAACATCCAGAGAAGTCCAATATAGTGTTTTTTAGACTGGCTGCCACGAGCTGAAACTAATGCAACCAAGATCGAGCGTCTATGACTTACGGTTCAAGAGTTATTCTCAGAAACTTGGTTCTGAACTTTGCTGCCAGCCACGAAAGCGAAAGTAACCAAGATCGAGCGTCTATGATTTACTTGTCAATAGCTCGCCTGGGAAACATCCAGAGAAGTCAAAGACAGTGCTTCTATACTAATTGCCAGGCGCTGAAACGAATGCAACCAAGATCGAGCGTCTATGACTTACGGTTCAAGAATTAGCCTCAGAAACAGTGGTTCTGAACATGCTGCCAATAGCTCGCCTGGGAAACATCCAGAGAAGTCCAAGATAGTGTTTTTTAGACTGGCTGCCACGAGCTGAAACGAATGCAACCAAGATCGAGCGTTTATGACTTACGGTTCAAGAGTTATTCTCAGAAACTTGGTTCTGAACTTTGCTGCCAGCCGCGAAAGCGAAAGTAACCTAGATCGAGCGTCTATGATTTACTTGTCAATAGCTCGCCTGGGAAACATCCAGAGAAGTCAAAGACAGTGCTTCTATACTAATTGCCAGGCGCTGAAACGAATGCAACCAAGATCGGGCGTCTATGACTTATGGTTCAAGAATTAGCCTCAGAAACAGTGGTTCTGAACATGCTGCCAATAGCTCGCCTGGGAAACATCCAGAGAAGTCCAAGATAGTGTTTTTTAGACTGGCTGCCACGAGCTGAAACGAATGCAACCAAGATCGAGCGTCTATGACTTATGGTTCAAGAGTTATTCTCAGAAACTTGGTTCTGAACTTTGCTGCCAGCCGAGAAAGCGAAAGTAACCAAGATCGAGCGTCTAGGATTTACTTGTCAATAGCTCGCCTGGGAAACATCCAGAGAAGTCAAAGACAGTGCTTCTATACTAATTGCCAGGCGCTGAAACGAATGCAACCAAGATCGAGCGTCTATGACTTATGGTTCAAGAATTAGCCTCAGAAACAGTAATTCTGAACATGCTGCCAATAGCTCGCCTGGGAAACATCCAGAGAAGTCCAAGATAGTGTTTTTTAGACTGGCTGCCACGAGCTGAAACGAATGCAACCAAGATCGAGCGTCTATGAATTACGGTTCAAGAGTTATTCTCAGAAACTTGGTTCTGAACTTTGCTGCCAGCCGCGAAAGCGAAAGTAACCAAGATCGAGCGTCTATGATTTACTTGTCAATAGCTCGCCTGGGAAGCATCCAGAGAAGTCAAAGACAGTGCTTCTATACTAATTGCCAGGCGCTGAAACGAATGCAACCAAGATCGAGCGTCTATGATGTACGGTTCAAGAATTAGCCTCAGAAACAGTGGTTCTGAACATGCTGCCAATAGCTTGCCTGGGAAACATCCAGAGAAGTCCAAGATAGTGTTTTTTAGACTGGCTGCCACGAGCTGAAACTAATGCAACCAAGATCGAGCGTCTATGACTTACGGTTCAAGAGTTATTCTCAGAAACTTGGTTCTGAACTTTGCTGCCAGCCGAGAAAGCGAAAGTAACCAAGATCGAGCGTCTAGGATTTACTTGTCAATAGCTCGCCTGGGAAACATCCAGAGATGTCAAAGACAGTGCTTCTATACTAATTGCCAGGCGCTGAAACGAATGCAACCAAGATCGAGCGTCTATGACTTACGGTTTAAGAATTAGCCTCAGAAACAGTGGTTCTGAACATGCTGCCAATAGCTTGCCTGGGAAACATCCAGAGAAGTCCAATATAGTGTTTTTTAGACTGGCTGCCACAAGCTGAAACTAATGCAACCAAGATCGAGCGTCTATGACTTACGGTTCAAGAGTTATTCTCAGAAACTTGGTTCTGAACTTTGCTGCCAGCCACGAAAGCGAAAGTAACCAAGATCGAGCGTCTATGATTTACTTGTCAATAGCTCGCCTGGGAAACATCCAGAGAAGTCAAAGACAGTGCTTCTATACTAATTGCCAGGCGCTGAAACGAATGCAACCAAGATCGAGCGTCTATGACTTACGGTTCAAGAATTAGCCTCAGAAACAGTGGTTCTGAACATGCTGCCAATAGCTCGCCTGGGAAACATCCAGAGAAGTCCAAGATAGTGTTTTTTAGACTGGCTGCCACGAGCTGAAACGAATGCAACCAAGATCGAGCGTTTATGACTTACGGTTCAAGAGTTATTCTCAGAAACTTGGTTCTGAACTTTGCTGCCAGCCGCGAAAGCGAAAGTAACCTAGATCGAGCGTCTATGATTTACTTGTCAATAGCTCGCCTGGGAAACATCCAGAGAAGTCAAAGACAGTGCTTCTATACTAATTGCCAGGCGCTGAAACGAATGCAACCAAGATCGAGCGTCTATGACTTATGGTTCAAGAATTAGCCTCAGAAACAGTGGTTCTGAACATGCTGCCAATAGCTCGCCTGGGAAACATCCAGAGAAGTCCAAGATAGTGTTTTTTAGACTGGCTGCCACGAGCTGAAACGAATGCAACCAAGATCGAGCGTCTATGACTTATGGTTCAAGAGTTATTCTCAGAAACTTGGTTCTGAACTTTGCTGCCAGCCGAGAAAGCGAAAGTAACCAAGATCGAGCGTCTAGGATTTACTTGTCAATAGCTCGCCTGGGAAACATCCAGAGAAGTCAAAGACAGTGCTTCTATACTAATTGCCAGGCGCTGAAACGAATGCAACCAAGATCGAGCGTCTATGACTTATGGTTCAAGAATTAGCCTCAGAAACAGTGGTTCTGAACATGCTGCCAATAGCTCGCCTGGGAAACATCCAGAGAAGTCCAAGATAGTGTTTTTTAGACTGGCTGCCACGAGCTGAAACTAATGCAACCAAGATCGAGCGTCTATGAATTACGGTTCAAGAGTTATTCTCAGAAACTTGGTTCTGAACTTTGCTGCCAGCCGCGAAAGCGAAAGTAACCAAGATCGAGCGTCTATGATTTACTTGTCAATAGCTCGCCTGGGAAGCATCCAGAGAAGTCAAAGACAGTGCTTCTATACTAATTGCCAGGCGCTGAAACGAATGCAACCAAGATCGAGCGTCTATGACGTACGGTTCAAGAATTAGCCTCAGAAACAGTGGTTCTGAACATGCTGCCAATAGCTTGCCTGGGAAACATCCAGAGAAGTCCAAGATAGTGTTTTTTAGACTGGCTGCCACGAGCTGAAACTAATGCAACCAAGATCGAGCGTCTATGACTTACGGTTCAAGAGTTATTCTCAGAAACTTGGTTCTGAACTTTGCTTCCAGCCACGAAAGTGAAATTAACCAAGATCGAGCGTCTATGATTTACTTGTCAATAGCTCGCCTGGGAAACATCCAGAGAAGTCAAAGACAGTGCTTCTATACTAATTGCCAGGCGCTGAAACGAATGCAACCAAGATCGAGCGTCTATGACTTACGGTTCAAGAATTAGCCTCAGAAACAGTGGTTCTGAACATGCTGCCAATAGCTCGCCTGGGAAACATCCAGAGAAGTCCAAGATAGTGTTTTTTAGACTGGCTGCCACGAGCTGAAACGAATGCAACCAAGATCGAGCGTCTATGACTTACGGTTCAAGAGTTATTCTCAGAAACTTGGTTCTGAACTTTGCTTCCAGCCACGAAAGTGAAATTAACCAAGATCGAGCGTCTATGATTTACTTGTCAATAGCTCGCCTGGGAAACATCCAGAGAAGTCAAAGACAGTGCTTCTATACTAATTGCCAGGCGCTGAAACGAATGCAACCAAGATCGAGCGTCTATGACTTATGGTTCAAGAATTAGCCTCAGAAACAGTGGTTCTGAACATGCTGCCAATAGCTCGCCTGGGAAACATCCAGAGAAGTCCAAGATAGTGTTTTTTAGACTGGCTGCCACGAGCTGAAACGAATGCAACCAAGATCGAGCGTCTATGACTTATGGTTCAAGAGTTATTCTCAGAAACTTGGTTCTGAACTTTGCTGCCAGCCGCGAAAGCGAAAGTAACCAAGATCGAGCGTCTAGGATTTACTTGTCAATAGCTCGCCTGGGAAACATCCAGAGAAGTCAAAGACAGTGCTTCTATACTAATTGCCAGGCGCTGAAACGAATGCAACCAAGATCGAGCGTCTATGACTTATGGTTCAAGAATTAGCCTCAGAAACAGTGGTTCTGAACATGCTGCCAATAGCTCGCCTGGGAAACATCCAGAGAAGTCCAAGATAGTGTTTTTTAGACTGGCTGCCACGAGCTGAAACGAATGCAACCAAGATCGAGCGTCTATGAATTACGGTTCAAGAGTTATTCTCAGAAACTTGGTTCTGAACTTTGCTGCCAGCCGCGAAAGCGAAAGTAACCAAGATCGAGCGTCTATGATTTACTTGTCAATAGCTCGCCTGGGAAGCATCCAGAGAAGTCAAAGACAGTGCTTCTATACTAATTGCCAGGCGCTGAAACGAATGCAACCAAGATCGAGCGTCTATGACGTACGGTTCAAGAATTAGCCTCAGAAACAGTGGTTCTGAACATGCTGCCAATAGCTTGCCTGGGAAACATCCAGAGAAGTCCAAGATAGTGTTTTTTAGACTGGCTGCCACGAGCTGAAACTAATGCAACCAAGATCGAGCGTCTATGACTTACGGTTCAAGAGTTATTCTCAGAAACTTGGTTCTGAACTTTGCTTCCAGCCACGAAAGTGAAATTAACCAAGATCGAGCGTCTATGATTTACTTGTCAATAGCTCGCCTGGGAAACATCCAGAGAAGTCAAAGACAGTGCTTCTATACTAATTGCCAGGCGCTGAAACGAATGCAACCAAGATCGAGCGTCTATGACTTACGGTTCAAGAATTAGCCTCAGAAACAGTGGTTCTGAACATGCTGCCAATAGCTCGCCTGGGAAACATCCAGAGAAGTCCAAGATAGTGTTTTTTAGACTGGCTGCCACGAGCTGAAACGAATGCAACCAAGATCGAGCGTCTATGACTTACGGTTCAAGAGTTATTCTCAGAAACTTGGTTCTGAACTTTGCTTCCAGCCACGAAAGTGAAATTAACCAAGATCGAGCGTCTATGATTTACTTGTCAATAGCTCGCCTGGGAAACATCCAGAGAAGTCAAAGACAGTGCTTCTATACTAATTGCCAGGCGCTGAAACGAATGCAACCAAGATCGAGCGTCTATGACTTATGGTTCAAGAATTAGCCTCAGAAACAGTGGTTCTGAACATGCTGCCAATAGCTCGCCTGGGAAACATCCAGAGAAGTCCAAGATAGTGTTTTTTAGACTGGCTGCCACGAGCTGAAACGAATGCAACCAAGATCGAGCGTCTATGACTTATGGTTCAAGAGTTATTCTCAGAAACTTGGTTCTGAACTTTGCTGCCAGCCGCGAAAGCGAAAGTAACCAAGATCGAGCGTCTAGGATTTACTTGTCAATAGCTCGCCTGGGAAACATCCAGAGAAGTCAAAGACAGTGCTTCTATACTAATTGCCAGGCGCTGAAACGAATGCAACCAAGATCGAGCGTCTATGACTTATGGTTCAAGAATTAGCCTCAGAAACAGTGGTTCTGAACATGCTGCCAATAGCTCGCCTGGGAAACATCCAGAGAAGTCCAAGATAGTGTTTTTTAGACTGGCTGCCACGAGCTGAAACGAATGCAACCAAGATCGAGCGTCTATGACTTACGGTTCAAGAGTTATTCTCAGAAACTTGGTTCTGAACTTTGCTTCCAGCCACGAAAGTGAAATTAACCAAGATCGAGCGTCTATGATTTACTTGTCAATAGCTCGCCTGGGAAACATCCAGAGAAGTCAAAGACAGTGCTTCTATACTAATTGCCAGGCGCTGAAACGAATGCAACCAAGATCGAGCGTCTATGACTTACGGTTCAAGAATTAGCCTCAGAAACAGTGGTTCTGAACATGCTGCCAATAGCTCGCCTGGGAAACATCCAGAGAAGTCCAAGATAGTGTTTTTTAGACTGGCTGCCACGAGCTGAAACGAATGCAACCAAGATCGAGCGTCTATGACTTACGGTTCAAGAGTTATTCTCAGAAACTTGGTTCTGAACTTTGCTTCCAGCCACGAAAGTGAAATTAACCAAGATCGAGCGTCTATGATTTACTTGTCAATAGCTCGCCTGGGAAACATCCAGAGAAGTCAAAGACAGTGCTTCTATACTAATTGCCAGGCGCTGAAACGAATGCAACCAAGATCGAGCGTCTATGACTTATGGTTCAAGAATTAGCCTCAGAAACAGTGGTTCTGAACATGCTGCCAATAGCTCGCCTGGGAAACATCCAGAGAAGTCCAAGATAGTGTTTTTTAGACTGGCTGCCACGAGCTGAAACGAATGCAACCAAGATCGAGCGTCTATGACTTATGGTTCAATAGTTATTCTCAGAAACTTGGTTCTGAACTTTGCTGCCAGCCGCGAAAGCGAAAGTAACCAAGATCGAGCATCTAGGATTTACTTGTCAATAGCTCGCCTGGGAAACATCCAGAGAAGTCAAAGACAGTGCTTCTATACTAATTGCCAGGCGCTGAAACGAATGCAACCAAGATCGAGCGTCTATGACTTATGGTTCAAGAATTAGCCTCAGAAACAGTGGTTCTGAACATGCTGCCAATAGCTCGCCTGGGAAACATCCAGAGAAGTCCAAGATAGTGTTTTTTAGACTGGCTGCCACGAGCTGAAACGAATGCAACCAAGATCGAGCGTCTATGACTTATGGTTCAAGAGTTATTCTCAGAAACTTGGTTCTGAACTTTGCTGCCAGCCGCGAAAGCGAAAGTAACCAAGATCGAGCGTCTAGGATTTACTTGTCAATAGCTCGCCTGGGAAACATCCAGAGAAGTCAAAGACAGTGCTTCTATACTAATTGCCAGGCGCTGAAACGAATGCAACCAAGATCGAGCGTCTATGACTTATGGTTCAAGAATTAGCCTCAGAAACAGTGGTTCTGAACATGCTGCCAATAGCTCGCCTGGGAAACATCCAGAGAAGTCCAAGATAGTGTTTTTTAGACAGGCTGCCACGAGCTGAAACGAATGCAACCAAGATCGAGCGTTTATGACTTACGGTTCAAGAGTTATTCTCAGAAACTTGGTTCTGAACTTTGCTGCCAGCCGCGAAAAGCGAAATTAACCTAGATCGAGCGTCTATGATTTACTTGTCAATAGCTCGCCTGGGAAACATCCAGAGAAGTCAAAGACAGTGCTTCTATACTAATTGCCAGGCGCTGAAACGAATGCAACCAAGATCGAGCGTCTATGACTTATGGTTCAAGAATTAGCCTCAGAAACAGTGGTTCTGAACATGCTGCCAATAGCTCGCCTGGGAAACATCCAGAGAAGTCCAAGATAGTGTTTTTTAGACTGGCTGCCACGAGCTGAAACGAATGCAACCAAGATCGAGCGTCTATGACTTATGGTTCAAGAGTTATTCTCAGAAACTTGGTTCTGAACTTTGCTGCCAGCCGCGAAAGCGAAAGTAACCAAGATCGAGCGTCTAGGATTTACTTGTCAATAGCTCGCCTGGGAAACATCCAGAGAAGTCAAAGACAGTGCTTCTATACTAATTGCCAGGCGCTGAAACGAATGCAACCAAGATCGAGCGTCTATGACTTATGGTTCAAGAATTAGCCTCAGAAACAGTGGTTCTGAACATGCTGCCAATAGCTCGCCTGGGAAACATCCAGAGAAGTCCAAGATAGTGTTTTTTAGACTGGCTGCCACGAGCTGAAACGAATGCAACCAAGATCGAGCGTCTATGACTTATGGTTCAAGAGTTATTCTCAGAAACTTGGTTCTGAACTTTGCTGCCAGCCGCGAAAGCGAAAGTAACCAAGATCGAGCGTCTAGGATTTACTTGTCAATAGCTCGCCTGGGAAACATCCAGAGAAGTCCAAGATAGTGTTTTTTAGACTGGCTGCCACGAGCTGAAACGAATGCAACCAAGATCGAGCGTCTATGAATTACGGTTCAAGAGTTATTCTCAGAAACTTGGTTCTGAACTTTGCTATCAGCCGCGAAAGCGAAAGTAACCAAGATCGAGCGTCTATGATTTACTTGTCAATAGCTCGCCTGGGAAACATCCAGAGATGTCAAAGACAGTGCTTCTATACTAATTGCCAGGCGCTGAAACGAATGCAACCAAGATCGAGCGTCTATGACTTACGGTTCAAGAATTAGCCTCAGAAACAGTGGTTCTGAACATGCTGCCAATAGCTTGCCTGGGAAACATCCAGAGAAGTCCAATATAGTGTTTTTTAGACTGGCTGCCACGAGCTGAAACTAATGCAACCAAGATCGAGCGTCTATGACTTACGGTTCAAGAGTTATTCTCAGAAACTTGGTTCTGAACTTTGCTGCCAGCCACGAAAGCGAAAGTAACCAAGATCGAGCGTCTATGATTTACTTGTCAATAGCTCGCCTGGGAAACATCCAGAGAAGTCAAAGACAGTGCTTCTATACTAATTGTCAGGCGCTGAAACGAATGCAACCAAGATCGAGCGTCTATGACTTATGGTTCAAGAATTAGCCTCAGAAACAGTGGTTCTGAACATGCTGCCAATAGCTCGCCTGGGAAACATCCAGAGAAGTCCAAGATAGTGTTTTTTAGACTGGCTGCCACGAGCTGAAACGAATGCAACCAAGATCGAGCGTCTATGACTTATGGTTCAAGAGTTATTCTCAGAAACTTGGTTCTGAACTTTGCTGCCAGCCGCGAAAGCGAAAGTAACCAAGATCGAGCGTCTAGGATTTACTTGTCAATAGCTCGCCTGGGAAACATCCAGAGAAGTCAAAGACAGTGCTTCTATACTAATTGCCAGGCACTGAAACGAATGCAACCAAGATCGAGCGTCTATGACTTATGGTTCAAGAATTAGCCTCAGAAACAGTGGTTCTGAACATGCTGCCAATAGCTCGCCTGGGAAACATCCAGAGAAGTCCAAGATAGTGTTTTTTAGACTGGCTGCCACGAGCTGAAACGAATGCAACCAAGATCGAGCGTCTATGAATTACGGTTCAAGAGTTATTCTCAGAAACTTGGTTCTGAACTTTGCTATCAGCCGCGAAAGCGAAAGTAACCAAGATCGAGCGTCTATGATTTACTTGTCAATAGCTCGCCTGGGAAACATCCAGAGATGTCAAAGACAGTGCTTCTATACTAATTGCCAGGCGCTGAAACGAATGCAACCAAGATCGAGCGTCTATGACTTACGGTTTAAGAATTAGCCTCAGAAACAGTGGTTCTGAACATGCTGCCAATAGCTTGCCTGGGAAACATCCAGAGAAGTCCAATATAGTGTTTTTTAGACTGGCTGCCACGAGCTGAAACTAATGCAACCAAGATCGAGCGTCTATGACTTACGGTTCAAGAGTTATTCTCAGAAACTTGGTTCTGAACTTTGCTGCCAGCCACGAAAGCGAAAGTAACCAAGATCGAGCGTCTATGATTTACTTGTCAATAGCTCGCCTGGGAAACATCCAGAGAAGTCAAAGACAGTGCTTCTATACTAATTGCCAGGCGCTGAAACGAATGCAACCAAGATCGAGCGTCTATGACTTACGGTTCAAGAATTAGCCTCAGAAACAGTGGTTCTGAACATGCTGCCAATAGCTCGCCTGGGAAACATCCAGAGAAGTCCAAGATAGTGTTTTTTAGACTGGCTGCCACGAGCTGAAACGAATGCAACCAAGATCGAGCGTTTATGACTTACGGTTCAAGAGTTATTCTCAGAAACTTGGTTCTGAACTTTGCTGCCAGCCGCGAAAGCGAAAGTAACCTAGATCGAGCGTCTATGATTTACTTGTCAATAGCTCGCCTGGGAAACATCCAGAGAAGTCAAAGACAGTGCTTCTATACTAATTGCCAGGCGCTGAAACGAATGCAACCAAGATCGAGCGTCTATGACTTATGGTTCAAGAATTAGCCTCAGAAACAGTGGTTCTGAACATGCTGCCAATAGCTCGCCTGGGAAACATCCAGAGAAGTCCAAGATAGTGTTTTTTAGACTGGCTGCCACGAGCTGAAACGAATGCAACCAAGATCGAGCGTCTATGACTTATGGTTCAAGAGTTATTCTCAGAAACTTGGTTCTGAACTTTGCTGCCAGCCGAGAAAGCGAAAGTAACCAAGATCGAGCGTCTAGGATTTACTTGTCAATAGCTCGCCTGGGAAACATCCAGAGAAGTCAAAGACAGTGCTTCTATACTAATTGCCAGGCGCTGAAACGAATGCAACCAAGATCGAGCGTCTATGACTTATGGTTCAAGAATTAGCCTCAGAAACAGTGGTTCTGAACATGCTGCCAATAGCTCGCCTGGGAAACATCCAGAGAAGTCCAAGATAGTGTTTTTTAGACTGGCTGCCACGAGCTGAAACGAATGCAACCAAGATCGAGCGTCTATGACTTACGGTTCAAGAGTTATTCTCAGAAACTTGGTTCTGAACTTTGCTGCCAGCCGAGAAAGCGAAAGTAACCAAGATCGAGCGTCTAGGATTTACTTGTCAATAGCTCGCCTGGGAAACATCCAGAGATGTCAAAGACAGTGCTTCTATACTAATTGCCAGGCGCTGAAACGAATGCAACCAAGATCGAGCGTCTATGACTTACGGTTTAAGAATTAGCCTCAGAAACAGTGGTTCTGAACATGCTGCCAATAGCTTGCCTGGGAAACATCCAGAGAAGTCCAATATAGTGTTTTTTAGACTGGCTGCCACAAGCTGAAACTAATGCAACCAAGATCGAGCGTCTATGACTTACGGTTCAAGAGTTATTCTCAGAAACTTGGTTCTGAACTTTGCTGCCAGCCACGAAAGCGAAAGTAACCAAGATCGAGCGTCTATGATTTACTTGTCAATAGCTCGCCTGGGAAACATCCAGAGAAGTCAAAGACAGTGCTTCTATACTAATTGCCAGGCGCTGAAACGAATGCAACCAAGATCGAGCGTCTATGACTTACGGTTCAAGAATTAGCCTCAGAAACAGTGGTTCTGAACATGCTGCCAATAGCTCGCCTGGGAAACATCCAGAGAAGTCCAAGATAGTGTTTTTTAGACTGGCTGCCACGAGCTGAAACGAATGCAACCAAGATCGAGCGTTTATGACTTACGGTTCAAGAGTTATTCTCAGAAACTTGGTTCTGAACTTTGCTGCCAGCCGCGAAAGCGAAAGTAACCTAGATCGAGCGTCTATGATTTACTTGTCAATAGCTCGCCTGGGAAACATCCAGAGAAGTCAAAGACAGTGCTTCTATACTAATTGCCAGGCGCTGAAACGAATGCAACCAAGATCGAGCGTCTATGACTTATGGTTCAAGAATTAGCCTCAGAAACAGTGGTTCTGAACATGCTGCCAATAGCTCGCCTGGGAAACATCCAGAGAAGTCCAAGATAGTGTTTTTTAGACTGGCTGCCACGAGCTGAAACGAATGCAACCAAGATCGAGCGTCTATGACTTATGGTTCAAGAGTTATTCTCAGAAACTTGGTTCTGAACTTTGCTGCCAGCCGAGAAAGCGAAAGTAACCAAGATCGAGCGTCTAGGATTTACTTGTCAATAGCTCGCCTGGGAAACATCCAGAGAAGTCAAAGACAGTGCTTCTATACTAATTGCCAGGCGCTGAAACGAATGCAACCAAGATCGAGCGTCTATGACTTATGGTTCAAGAATTAGCCTCAGAAACAGTGGTTCTGAACATGCTGCCAATAGCTCGCCTGGGAAACATCCAGAGAAGTCCAAGATAGTGTTTTTTAGACTGGCTGCCACGAGCTGAAACTAATGCAACCAAGATCGAGCGTCTATGAATTACGGTTCAAGAGTTATTCTCAGAAACTTGGTTCTGAACTTTGCTGCCAGCCGCGAAAGCGAAAGTAACCAAGATCGAGCGTCTATGATTTACTTGTCAATAGCTCGCCTGGGAAGCATCCAGAGAAGTCAAAGACAGTGCTTCTATACTAATTGCCAGGCGCTGAAACGAATGCAACCAAGATCGAGCGTCTATGACGTACGGTTCAAGAATTAGCCTCAGAAACAGTGGTTCTGAACATGCTGCCAATAGCTTGCCTGGGAAACATCCAGAGAAGTCCAAGATAGTGTTTTTTAGACTGGCTGCCACGAGCTGAAACTAATGCAACCAAGATCGAGCGTCTATGACTTACGGTTCAAGAGTTATTCTCAGAAACTTGGTTCTGAACTTTGCTTCCAGCCACGAAAGTGAAATTAACCAAGATCGAGCGTCTATGATTTACTTGTCAATAGCTCGCCTGGGAAACATCCAGAGAAGTCAAAGACAGTGCTTCTATACTAATTGCCAGGCGCTGAAACGAATGCAACCAAGATCGAGCGTCTATGACTTACGGTTCAAGAATTAGCCTCAGAAACAGTGGTTCTGAACATGCTGCCAATAGCTCGCCTGGGAAACATCCAGAGAAGTCCAAGATAGTGTTTTTTAGACTGGCTGCCACGAGCTGAAACGAATGCAACCAAGATCGAGCGTCTATGACTTACGGTTCAAGAGTTATTCTCAGAAACTTGGTTCTGAACTTTGCTTCCAGCCACGAAAGTGAAATTAACCAAGATCGAGCGTCTATGATTTACTTGTCAATAGCTCGCCTGGGAAACATCCAGAGAAGTCAAAGACAGTGCTTCTATACTAATTGCCAGGCGCTGAAACGAATGCAACCAAGATCGAGCGTCTATGACTTATGGTTCAAGAATTAGCCTCAGAAACAGTGGTTCTGAACATGCTGCCAATAGCTCGCCTGGGAAACATCCAGAGAAGTCCAAGATAGTGTTTTTTAGACTGGCTGCCACGAGCTGAAACGAATGCAACCAAGATCGAGCGTCTATGACTTATGGTTCAAGAGTTATTCTCAGAAACTTGGTTCTGAACTATGCTGCCAGCCGCGAAAGCGAAAGTAACCAAGATCGAGCGTCTAGGATTTACTTGTCAATAGCTCGCCTGGGAAACATCCAGAGAAGTCAAAGACAGTGCTTCTATACTAATTGCCAGGCGCTGAAACGAATGCAACCAAGATCGAGCGTCTATGACTTATGGTTCAAGAATTAGCCTCAGAAACAGTGGTTCTGAACATGCTGCCAATAGCTCGCCTGGGAAACATCCAGAGAAGTCCAAGATAGTGTTTTTTAGACTGGCTGCCACGAGCTGAAACGAATGCAACCAAGATCGAGCGTCTATGAATTACGGTTCAAGAGTTATTCTCAGAAACTTGGTTCTGAACTTTGCTGCCAGCCGCGAAAGCGAAAGTAACCAAGATCGAGCGTCTATGATTTACTTGTCAATAGCTCGCCTGGGAAGCATCCAGAGAAGTCAAAGACAGTGCTTCTATACTAATTGCCAGGCGCTGAAACGAATGCAACCAAGATCGAGCGTCTATGACGTACGGTTCAAGAATTAGCCTCAGAAACAGTGGTTCTGAACATGCTGCCAATAGCTTGCCTGGGAAACATCCAGAGAAGTCCAAGATAGTGTTTTTTAGACTGGCTGCCACGAGCTGAAACTAATGCAACCAAGATCGAGCGTCTATGACTTACGGTTCAAGAGTTATTCTCAGAAACTTGGTTCTGAACTTTGCTTCCAGCCACGAAAGTGAAATTAACCAAGATCGAGCGTCTATGATTTACTTGTCAATAGCTCGCCTGGGAAACATCCAGAGAAGTCAAAGACAGTGCTTCTATACTAATTGCCAGGCGCTGAAACGAATGCAACCAAGATCGAGCGTCTATGAGTTACGGTTCAAGAATTAGCCTCAGAAACAGTGGTTCTGAACATGCTGCCAATAGCTCGCCTGGGAAACATCCAGAGAAGTCCAAGATAGTGTTTTTTAGACTGGCTGCCACGAGCTGAAACGAATGCAACCAAGATCGAGCGTCTATGACTTACGGTTCAAGAGTTATTCTCAGAAACTTGGTTCTGAACTTTGCTTCCAGCCACGAAAGTGAAATTAACCAAGATCGAGCGTCTATGATTTACTTGTCAATAGCTCGCCTGGGAAACATCCAGAGAAGTCAAAGACAGTGCTTCTATACTAATTGCCAGGCGCTGAAACGAATGCAACCAAGATCGAGCGTCTATGACTTATGGTTCAAGAATTAGCCTCAGAAACAGTGGTTCTGAACATGCTGCCAATAGCTCGCCTGGGAAACATCCAGAGAAGTCCAAGATAGTGTTTTTTAGACTGGCTGCCACGAGCTGAAACGAATGCAACCAAGATCGAGCGTCTATGACTTATGGTTCAAGAGTTATTCTCAGAAACTTGGTTCTGAACTTTGCTGCCAGCCGCGAAAGCGAAAGTAACCAAGATCGAGCGTCTAGGATTTACTTGTCAATAGCTCGCCTGGGAAACATCCAGAGAAGTCAAAGACAGTGCTTCTATACTAATTGCCAGGCGCTGAAACGAATGCAACCAAGATCGAGCGTCTATGACTTATGGTTCAAGAATTAGCCTCAGAAACAGTGGTTCTGAACATGCTGCCAATAGCTCGCCTGGGAAACATCCAGAGAAGTCCAAGATAGTGTTTTTTAGACTGGCTGCCACGAGCTGAAACGAATGCAACCAAGATCGAGCGTCTATGACTTATGGTTCAAGAGTTTATTCTCAGAAACTTGGTTCTGAACTTTGCTGCCAGCCGCGAAAGCGAAAGTAACCAAGATCGAGCGTCTAGGATTTACTTGTCAATAGCTCGCCTGGGAAACATCCAGAGAAGTCAAAGACAGTGCTTCTATACTAATTGCCAGGCGCTGAAACGAATGCAACCAAGATCGAGCGTCTATGACTTATGGTTCAAGAATTAGCCTCAGAAACAGTGGTTCTGAACATGCTGCCAATAGCTCGCCTGGGAAACATCCAGAGAAGTCCAAGATAGTGTTTTTTAGACTGGCTGCCACGAGCTGAAACGAATGCAACCAAGATCGAGCGTCTATGACTTATGGTTCAAGAGTTATTCTCAGAAACTTGGTTCTGAACTTTGCTGCCAGCCGCGAAAGCGAAAGTAACCAAGATCGAGCGTCTAGGATTTACTTGTCAATAGCTCGCCTGGGAAACATCCAGAGAAGTCAAAGACAGTGCTTCTATACTAATTGCCAGGCGCTGAAACGAATGCAACCAAGATCGAGCTTCTATGACTTATGGTTCAAGAATTAGCCTCAGAAACAGTGGTTCTGAACATGCTGCCAATAGCTCGCCTGGGAAACATCCAGAGAAGTCCAAGATAGTGTTTTTTAGACTGGCTGCCACGAGCTGAAACGAATGCAACCAAGATCGAGCGTCTATGAATTACGGTTCAAGAGTTATTCTCAGAAACTTGGTTCTGAACTTTGCTATCAGCCGCGAAAGCGAAAGTAACCAAGATCGAGCGTCTATGATTTACTTGTCAATAGCTCGCCTGGGAAACATCCAGAGAAGTCAAAGACAGTGCTTCTATACTAATTGCCAGGCGCTGAAACGAATGCAACCAAGATCGAGCTTCTATGACTTATGGTTCAAGAATTAGCCTCAGAAACAGTGGTTCTGAACATGCTGCCAATAGCTCGCCTGGGAAACATCCAGAGAAGTCCAAGATAGTGTTTTTTAGACTGGCTGCCACGAGCTGAAACGAATGCAACCAAGATCGAGCGTCTATGAATTACGGTTCAAGAGTTATTCTCAGAAACTTGGTTCTGAACTTTGCTATCAGCCGCGAAAGCGAAAGTAACCAAGATCGAGCGTCTATGATTTACTTGTCAATAGCTCGCCTGGGAAACATCCAGAGATGTCAAAGACAGTGCTTCTATACTAATTGCCAGGCGCTGAAACGAATGCAACCAAGATCGAGCGTCTATGACTTACGGTTCAAGAATTAGCCTCAGAAACAGTGGTTCTGAACATGCTGCCAATAGCTTGCCTGGGAAACATCCAGAGAAGTCCAATATAGTGTTTTTTAGACTGGCTGCCACGAGCTGAAACGAATGCAACCAAGATCGAGCGTCTATGACTTACGGTTCAAGAGTTATTCTCAGAAACTTGGTTCTGAACTTTGCTGCCAGCCACGAAAGCGAAAGTAACCAAGATCGAGCGTCTATGATTTACTTGTCAATAGCTCGCCTGGGAAACATCCAGAGAAGTCAAAGACAGTGCTTCTATACTAATTGCCAGGCGCTGAAACGAATGCAACCAAGATCGAGCGTCTATGACTTATGGTTCAAGAATTAGCCTCAGAAACAGTGGTTCTGAACATGCTGCCAATAGCTCGCCTGGGAAACATCCAGAGAAGTCCAAGATAGTGTTTTTTAGACTGGCTGCCACGAGCTGAAACGAATGCAACCAAGATCGAGCGTCTATGAATTACGGTTCAAGAGTTATTCTCAGAAACTTGGTTCTGAACTTTGCTATCAGCCGCGAAAGCGAAAGTAACCAAGATCGAGCGTCTAGGATTTACTTGTCAATAGCTCGCCTGGGAAACATCCAGAGAAGTCAAAGACAGTGCTTCTATACTAATTGCCAGGCGCTGAAACGAATGCAACCAAGATCGAGCGTCTATGACTTATGGTTCAAGAATTAGCCTCAGAAACAGTGGTTCTGAACATGCTGCCAATAGCTCGCCTGGGAAACATCCAGAGAAGTCCAAGATAGTGTTTTTTAGACTGGCTGGCACGAGCTGAAACGAATGCAACCAAGATCGAGCGTCTATGACTTATGGTTCAAGAGTTATTCTCAGAAACTTGGTTCTGAACTTTGCTGCCAGCCGCGAAAGCGAAAGTAACCAAGATCGAGCGTCTAGGATTTACTTGTCAATAGCTCGCCTGGGAAACATCCAGAGAAGTCAAAGACAGTGCTTCTATACTAATTGCCAGGCGCTGAAACGAATGCAACCAAGATCGAGCGTCTATGACTTATGGTTCAAGAATTAGCCTCAGAAACAGTGGTTCTGAACATGCTGCCAATAGCTCGCCTGGGAAACATCCAGAGAAGTCCAAGATAGTGTTTTTTAGACTGGCTGGCACGAGCTGAAACGAATGCAACCAAGATCGAGCGTCTATGACTTATGGTTCAAGAGTTATTCTCAGAAACTTGGTTCTGAACTTTGCTGCCAGCCGCGAAAGCGAAAGTAACCAAGATCGAGCGTCTAGGATTTACTTGTCAATAGCTCGCCTGGGAAACATCCAGAGAAGTCAAAGACAGTGCTTCTATACTAATTGCCAGGCGCTGAAACGAATGCAACCAAGATCGAGCGTCTATGACTTATGGTTCAAGAATTAGCCTCAGAAACAGTGGTTCTGAACATGCTGCCAATAGCTCGCCTGGGAAACATCCAGAGAAGTCCAAGATAGTGTTTTTTAGACTGGCTGCCACGAGCTGAAACGAATGCAACCAAGATCGAGCGTCTATGAATTACGGTTCAAGAGTTATTCTCAGAAACTTGGTTCTGAACTTTGCTATCAGCCGCGAAAGCGAAAGTAACCAAGATCGAGCGTCTATGATTTACTTGTCAATAGCTCGCCTGGGAAACATCCAGAGATGTCAAAGACAGTGCTTCTATACTAATTGCCAGGCGCTGAAACGAATGCAACCAAGATCGAGCGTCTATGACTTACGGTTCAAGAATTAGCCTCAGAAACAGTGGTTCTGAACATGCTGCCAATAGCTTGCCTGGGAAACATCCAGAGAAGTCCAATATAGTGTTTTTTAGACTGGCTGCCACGAGCTGAAACGAATGCAACCAAGATCGAGCGTCTATGACTTACGGTTCAAGAGTTATTCTCAGAAACTTGGTTCTGAACTTTGCTGCCAGCCACGAAAGCGAAAGTAACCAAGATCGAGCGTCTATGATTTACTTGTCAATAGCTCGCCTGGGAAACATCCAGAGAAGTCAAAGACAGTGCTTCTATACTAATTGCCAGGCGCTGAAACGAATGCAACCAAGATCGAGCGTCTATGACTTATGGTTCAAGAATTAGCCTCAGAAACAGTGGTTCTGAACATGCTGCCAATAGCTCGCCTGGGAAACATCCAGAGAAGTCCAAGATAGTGTTTTTTAGACTGGCTGCCACGAGCTGAAACGAATGCAACCAAGATCGAGCGTCTATGAATTACGGTTCAAGAGTTATTCTCAGAAACTTGGTTCTGAACTTTGCTATCAGCCGCGAAAGCGAAAGTAACCAAGATCGAGCGTCTAGGATTTACTTGTCAATAGCTCGCCTGGGAAACATCCAGAGAAGTCAAAGACAGTGCTTCTATACTAATTGCCAGGCGCTGAAACGAATGCAACCAAGATCGAGCGTCTATGACTTATGGTTCAAGAATTAGCCTCAGAAACAGTGGTTCTGAACATGCTGCCAATAGCTCGCCTGGGAAACATCCAGAGAAGTCCAAGATAGTGTTTTTTAGACTGGCTGGCACGAGCTGAAACGAATGCAACCAAGATCGAGCGTCTATGACTTATGGTTCAAGAGTTATTCTCAGAAACTTGGTTCTGAACTTTGCTGCCAGCCGCGAAAGCGAAAGTAACCAAGATCGAGCGTCTAGGATTTACTTGTCAATAGCTCGCCTGGGAAACATCCAGAGAAGTCAAAGACAGTGCTTCTATACTAATTGCCAGGCGCTGAAACGAATGCAACCAAGATCGAGCGTCTATGACTTATGGTTCAAGAATTAGCCTCAGAAACAGTGGTTCTGAACATGCTGCCAATAGCTCGCCTGGGAAACATCCAGAGAAGTCCAAGATAGTGTTTTTTAGACTGGCTGCCACGAGCTGAAACGAATGCAACCAAGATCGAGCGTCTATGACTTATGGTTCAAGAGTTATTCTCAGAAACTTGGTTCTGAACTTTGCTGCCAGCCGCGAAAGCGAAAGTAACCAAGATCGAGCGTCTAGGATTTACTTGTCAATAGCTCGCCTGGGAAACATCCAGAGAAGTCAAAGACAGTGCTTCTATACTAATTGCCAGGCGCTGAAACGAATGCAACCAAGATCGAGCGTCTATGACTTATGGTTCAAGAATTAGCCTCAGAAACAGTGGTTCTGAACATGCTGCCAATAGCTCGCCTGGGAAACATCCAGAGAAGTCCAAGATAGTGTTTTTTAGACTGGCTGCCACGAGCTGAAACGAATGCAACCAAGATCGAGCGTCTATGAATTACGGTTCAAGAGTTATTCTCAGAAACTTGGTTCTGAACTTTGCTATCAGCCGCGAAAGCGAAAGTAACCAAGATCGAGCGTCTATGATTTACTTGTCAATAGCTCGCCTGGGAAACATCCAGAGATGTCAAAGACAGTGCTTCTATACTAATTGCCAGGCGCTGAAACGAATGCAACCAAGATCGAGCGTCTATGACTTACGGTTCAAGAATTAGCCTCAGAAACAGTGGTTCTGAACATGCTGCCAATAGCTTGCCTGGGAAACATCCAGAGAAGTCCAATATAGTGTTTTTTAGACTGGCTGCCACGAGCTGAAACTAATGCAACCAAGATCGAGCGTCTATGACTTACGGTTCAAGAGTTATTCTCAGAAACTTGGTTCTGAACTTTGCTGCCAGCCACGAAAGCGAAAGTAACCAAGATCGAGCGTCTATGATTTACTTGTCAATAGCTCGCCTGGGAAACATCCAGAGAAGTCAAAGACAGTGCTTCTATACTAATTGCCAGGCGCTGAAACGAATGCAACCAAGATCGAGCGTCTTTGACTTATGGTTCAAGAATTAGCCTCAGAAACAGTGGTTCTGAACATGCTGCCAATAGCTCGCCTGGGAAACATCCAGAGAAGTCCAAGATAGTGTTTTTTAGACTGGCTGCCACGAGCTGAAACGAATGCAACCAAGATCGAGCGTCTATGACTTATGGTTCAAGAGTTATTCTCAGAAACTTGGTTCTGAACTTTGCTGCCAGCCGCGAAAGCGAAAGTAACCAAGATCGAGCGTCTAGGATTTACTTGTCAATAGCTCGCCTGGGAAACATCCAGAGAAGTCAAAGACAGTGCTTCTATACTAATTGCCAGGCACTGAAACGAATGCAACCAAGATCGAGCGTCTATGACTTATGGTTCAAGAATTAGCCTCAGAAACAGTGGTTCTGAACATGCTGCCAATAGCTCGCCTGGGAAACATCTAGAGAAGTCCAAGATAGTGTTTTTTAGACTGGCTGCCACGAGCTGAAACGAATGCAACCAAGATCGAGTGTTTATGACTTACGGTTCAAGAGTTATTCTCAGAAACTTGGTTCTGAACTTTGCTGCCAGCCGCGAAAGCAAAAGTAACCTATATCGAGCGTCTATGATTTACTTGTCAATAGCTCGCCTGGGAAACATCCAGAGAAGTCAAAGACAGTGCTTCTATACTAATTGCCAGGCGCTGAAACGAATGCAACCAAGATCGAGCGTCTATGACTTATGGTTCAAGAATTAGCCTCAGAAACAGTGGTTCTGAACATGCTGCCAATAGCTCGCCTGGGAAACATCCAGAGAAGTCCAAGATAGTGTTTTTTAGACTGGCTGCCACGAGCTGAAACGAATGCAACCAAGATCGAGCGTCTATGAATTACAGTTCAAGAGTTATTCTCAGAAACTTGGTTCTGAACTTTGCTGCCAGCCGCAAAAGCCAAAGTAACCAAGATCGAGCGTCTATGATTTACTTGTCAATAGCTCGCCTGGGAAACATCCAGAGATGTCAAAGACAGTGCTTCTATACTAATTGCCAGGCGCTGAAACGAATGCAACCAAGATCGAGCGTCTATGACTTACGGTTCAAGAATTAGTCTCAGAAACAGTGGTTCTGAACATGCTGCCAATAGCTTGCCTGGGAAACATCCAGAGAAGTCCAATATAGTGTTTTTTAGACTGGCTGCCACGAGCTGAAACTAATGCAACCAAGATCGAGCGTCTATGACTTACGGTTCAAGAGTTATTCTCAGAAACTTGGTTCTGAACTTTGCTGCCAGCCACGAAAGCGAAAGTAACCAAGATCGAGCGTCTATGATTTACTTGTCAATAGCTCGCCTGGGAAACATCCAGAGAAGTCAAAGACAGTGCTTCTATACTAATTGCCAGGCGCTGAAACGAATGCAACCAAGATCGAGCGTCTATGACTTACGGTTCAAGAATTAGCCTCAGAAACAGTGGTTCTGAACATGCTGCCAATAGCTCGCCTGGGAAACATCCAGAGAAGTCCAAGATAGTGTTTTTTAGACTGGCTGTCACGAGCTGAAACAAATGCAACCAAGATCGAGCGTTTATGACTTACGGTTCAAGAGTTATTCTCAGAAACTTGGTTCTGAACTTTGCTGCCAGCCGCGAAAGCGAAAGTAACCTAGATCGAGTGTCTATGATTTACTTGTCAATAGCTCGCCTGGGAAACATCCAGAGAAGTCAAAGACAGTGCTTCTATACTAATTGCCAGGCGCTGAAACGAATGCAACCAAGATCGAGCGTCTATGACGTACGGTTCAAGAATTAGCCTCAGAAACAGTGGTTCTGAACATGCTGCCAATAGCTTGCCTGGGAAACATCCAGAGAAGTCCAAGATAGTGTTTTTTAGACTGGCTGCCACGAGCTGAAACTAATGCAACCAAGATCGAGCGTCTATGACTTACGGTTCAAGAGTTATTCTCAGAAACTTGGTTCTGAACTTTGCTGCCAGCCGCGAAAAGCGAAATTAACCTAGATCGAGCGTCTATGATTTACTTGTCAATAGCTCGCCTGGGAAACATCCAGAGAAGTCAAAGACAGTGCTTCTATACTAATTGCCAGGCGCTGAAACGAATGCAACCAAGATCGAGCGTCTATGACTTATGGTTCAAGAATTAGCCTCAGAAACAGTGGTTCTGAACATGCTGCCAATAGCTCGCCTGGGAAACATCCAGAGAAGTCCAAGATAGTGTTTTTTAGACTGGCTGCCACGAGCTGAAACGAATGCAACCAAGATCGAGCGTCTATGACTTATGGTTCAAGAGTTATTCTCAGAAACTTGGTTCTGAACTTTGCTGCCAGCCGCGAAAGCGAAAGTAACCAAGATCGAGCGTCTAGGATTTACTTGTCAATAGCTCGCCTGGGAAACATCCAGAGAAGTCAAAGACAGTGCTTCTATACTAATTGCCAGGCGCTGAAACGAATGCAACCAAGATCGAGCGTCTATGACTTATGGTTCAAGAATTAGCCTCAGAAACAGTGGTTCTGAACATGCTGCCAATAGCTCGCCTGGGAAACATCCAGAGAAGTCCAAGATAGTGTTTTTTAGACTGGCTGCCACGAGCTGAAACGAATGCAACCAAGATCGAGCGTCTATGACTTATGGTTCAAGAGTTATTCTCAGAAACTTGGTTCTGAACTTTGCTGCCAGCCACGAAAGCGAAAGTAACCAAGATCGAGCGTCTATGATTTACTTGTCAATAGCTCGCCTGGGAAACATCCAGAGAAATCAAAGACAGTGCTTCTATACTAATTGCCAGGCACTGAAACGAATGCAACCAAGATCGAGCGTCTATGACTTATGGTTCAAGAATTAGCCTCAGAAACAGTGGTTCTGAACATGCTGCCAATAGCTCGCCTGGGAAACATCCAGAGAAGTCCAAGATAGTGTTTTTTAGACTGGCTGCCACGAGCTGAAACGAATGCAACCAAGATCGAGCGTCTATGAATTACGGTTCAAGAGTTATTCTCAGAAACTTGGTTCTGAACTTTGCTATCAGCCGCGAATGCGAAAGTAACCAAGATCGAGCGTCTATGATTTACTTGTCAATAGCTCGCCTGGGAAACATCCAGAGATGTCAAAGACAGTGCTTCTATACTAATTGCCAGGCGCTGAAACGAATGCAACCAAGATCGAGCGTCTATGACTTACGGTTCAAGAATTAGCCTCAGAAACAGTGGTTCTGAACATGCTGCCAATAGCTTGCCTGGGAAACATCCAGAGAAGTCCAAGATAGTGTTTTTTAGACTGGCTGCCACGAGCTGAAACTAATGCAACCAAGATCGAGCGTCTATGACTTACGGTTCAAGAGTTATTCTCAGAAACTTGGTTCTGAACTTTGCTGCCAGCCACGAAAGTGAAATTAACCAAGATCGAGTGTCTATGATTTACTTGTCAATAGCTCGCCTGGGAAACATCCAGAGAAGTCAAAGACAGTGCTTCTATACTAATTGCCAGGCGCTGAAACGAATGCAACCAAGATCGAGCGTCTATGACTTACGGTTCAAGAATTAGCCTCAGAAACAGTGGTTCTGAACATGCTGCCAATAGCTCGCCTGGGAAACATCCAGAGAAGTCCAAGATAGTGTTTTTTAGACTGGCTGCCACGAGCTGAAACGAATGCAACCAAGATCGAGCGTTTATGACTTACGGTTCAAGAGTTATTCTCAGAAACTTGGTTCTGAACTTTGCTGCCAGCCGCGAAAAGCGAAATTAACCTAGATCGAGCGTCTATGATTTACTTGTCAATAGCTCGCCTGGGAAACATCCAGAGAAGTCAAAGACAGTGCTTCTATACTAATTGCCAGGCGCTGAAACGAATGCAACCAAGATCGAGCGTCTATGACTTATGGTTCAAGAATTAGCCTCAGAAACAGTGGTTCTGAACATGCTGCCAATAGCTCGCCTGGGAAACATCCAGAGAAGTCCAAGATAGTGTTTTTTAGACTGGCTGCCACGAGCTGAAACGAATGCAACCAAGATCGAGCGTCTATGACTTATGGTTCAAGAGTTATTCTCAGAAACTTGGTTCTGAACTTTGCTGCCAGCCGCGAAAGCGAAAGTAACCAAGATCGAGCGTCTAGGATTTACTTGTCAATAGCTCGCCTGGGAAACATCCAGAGAAGTCAAAGACAGTGCTTCTATACTAATTGCCAGGCGCTGAAACGAATGCAACCAAGATCGAGCGTCTATGACTTATGGTTCAAGAATTAGCCTCAGAAACAGTGGTTCTGAACATGCTGCCAATAGCTCGCCTGGGAAACATCCAGAGAAGTCCAAGATAGTGTTTTTTAGACTGGCTGCCACGAGCTGAAACTAATGCAACAAAGATCGAGCGTCTATGACTTACGGTTCAAGAGTTATTCTCAGAAACTTGGTTCTGAACTTTGCTGCCAGCCACGAAAGCGAAAGTAACCAAGATCGAGCGTCTATGATTTACTTGTCAATAGCTCGCCTGGGAAACATCCAGAGAAATCAAAGACAGTGCTTCTATACTAATTGCCAGGCACTGAAACGAATGCAACCAAGATCGAGCGTCTATGACTTATGGTTCAAGAATTAGCCTCAGAAACAGTGGTTCTGAACATGCTGCCAATAGCTCGCCTGGGAAACATCCAGAGAAGTCCAAGATAGTGTTTTTTAGACTGGCTGCCACGAGCTGAAACGAATGCAACCAAGATCGAGCGTCTATGAATTACGGTTCAAGAGTTATTCTCAGAAACTTGGTTCTGAACTTTGCTATCAGCCGCGAAAGCGAAAGTAACCAAGATCGAGCGTCTATGATTTACTTGTCAATAGCTCGCCTGGGAAACATCCAGAGATGTCAAAGACAGTGCTTCTATACTAATTGCCAGGCGCTGAAACGAATGCAACCAAGATCGAGCGTCTATGACTTACGGTTCAAGAATTAGCCTCAGAAACAGTGGTTCTGAACATGCTGCCAATAGCTTGCCTGGGAAACATCCAGAGAAGTCCAAGATAGTGTTTTTTAGACTGGCTGCCACGAGCTGAAACTAATGCAACCAAGATCGAGCGTCTATGACTTACGGTTCAAGAGTTATTCTCAGAAACTTGGTTCTGAACTTTGCTGCCAGCCACGAAAGTGAAATTAACCAAGATCGAGCGTCTATGATTTACTTGTCAATAGCTCGCCTGGGAAACATCCAGAGAAGTCAAAGACAGTGCTTCTATACTAATTGCCAGGCGCTGAAACGAATGCAACCAAGATCGAGCGTCTATGACTTACGGTTCAAGAATTAGCCTCAGAAACAGTGGTTCTGAACATGCTGCCAATAGCTCGCCTGGGAAACATCCAGAGAAGTCCAAGATAGTGTTTTTTAGACTGGCTGCCATGAGCTGAAACGAATGCAACCAAGATCGAGCGTTTATGACTTACGGTTCAAGAGTTATTCTCAGAAACTTGGTTCTGAACTTTGCTGCCAGCCGCGAAAAGCGAAATTAACCTAGATCGAGCGTCTATGATTTACTTGTCAATAGCTCGCCTGGGAAACATCCAGAGAAGTCAAAGACAGTGCTTCTATACTAATTGCCAGGCGCTGAAACGAATGCAACCAAGATCGAGCGTCTATGACTTATGGTTCAAGAATTAGCCTCAGAAACAGTGGTTCTGAACATGCTGCCAATAGCTCGCCTGGGAAACATCCAGAGAAGTCCAAGATAGTGTTTTTTAGACTGGCTGCCACGAGCTGAAACGAATGCAACCAAGATCGAGCGTCTATGAATTACGGTTCAAGAGTTATTCTCAGAAACTTGGTTCTGAACTTTGCTATCAGCCGCGAAAGCGAAAGTAACCAAGATCGAGCGTCTATGATTTACTTGTCAATAGCTCGCCTGGGAAACATCCAGAGATGTCAAAGACAGTGCTTCTATACTAATTGCCAGGCGCTGAAACGAATGCAACCAAGATCGAGCGTCTATGACTTACGGTTCAAGAATTAGCCTCAGAAACAGTGGTTCTGAACATGCTGCCAATAGCTTGCCTGGGAAACATCCAGAGAAGTCCAAGATAGTGTTTTTTAGACTGGCTGCCACGAGCTGAAACTAATGCAACCAAGATCGAGCGTCTATGACTTACGGTTCAAGAGTTATTCTCAGAAACTTGGTTCTGAACTTTGCTGCCAGCCACGAAAGTGAAATTAACCAAGATCGAGCGTCTATGATTTACTTGTCAATAGCTCGCCTGGGAAACATCCAGAGAAGTCAAAGACAGTGCTTCTATACTAATTGCCAGGCGCTGAAACGAATGCAACCAAGATCGAGCGTCTATGACTTACGGTTCAAGAATTAGCCTCAGAAACAGTGGTTCTGAACATGCTGCCAATAGCTCGCCTGGGAAACATCCAGAGAAGTCCAAGATAGTGTTTTTTAGACTGGCTGCCACGAGCTGAAACGAATGCAACCAAGATCGAGCGTTTATGACTTACGGTTCAAGAGTTATTCTCAGAAACTTGGTTCTGAACTTTGCTGCCAGCCGCGAAAAGCGAAATTAACCTAGATCGAGCGTCTATGATTTACTTGTCAATAGCTCGCCTGGGAAACATCCAGAGAAGTCAAAGACAGTGCTTCTATACTAATTGCCAGGCGCTGAAACGAATGCAACCAAGATCGAGCGTCTATGACTTATGGTTCAAGAATTAGCCTCAGAAACAGTGGTTCTGAACATGCTGCCAATAGCTCGCCTGGGAAACATCCAGAGAAGTCCAAGATAGTGTTTTTTAGACTGGCTGCCACGAGCTGAAACGAATGCAACCAAGATCGAGCGTCTATGACTTATGGTTCAAGAGTTATTCTCAGAAACTTGGTTCTGAACTTTGCTGCCAGCCGCGAAAGCGAAAGTAACCAAGATCGAGCGTCTAGGATTTACTTGTCAATAGCTCGCCTGGGAAACATCCAGAGAAGTCAAAGACAGTGCTTCTATACTAATTGCCAGGCACTGAAACGAATGCAACCAAGATCGAGCGTCTATGACTTATGGTTCAAGAATTAGCCTCAGAAACAGTGGTTCTGAACATTCTGCCAATAGCTCGCCTGGGAAACATCCAGAAAAGTCCAAGATAGTGTTTTTTAGACTGGCTGCCACGAGCTGAAACGAATGCAACCAAGATCGAGCGTCTATGAATTACGGTTCAAGAGTTATTCTCAGAAACTTGGTTCTGAACTTTGCTATCAGCCGCGAAAGCGAAAGTAACCAAGATCGAGCGTCTATGATTTACTTGTCAATAGCTCGCCTGGGAAACATCCAGAGATGTCAAAGACAGTGCTTCTATACTAATTGCCAGGCGCTGAAACGAATGCAACCAAGATCGAGCGTCTATGACTTACGGTTCAAGAATTAGCCTCAGAAACAGTGGTTCTGAACATGCTGCCAATAGCTTGCCTGGGAAACATCCAGAGAAGTCCAAGATAGTGTTTTTTAGACTGGCTGCCACGAGCTGAAACTAATGCAACCAAGATCGAGTGTCTATGACTTACGGTTCAAGAGTTATTCTCAGAAACTTGGTTCTGAACTTTGCTGCCAGCCACGAAAGTGAAATTAACCAAGATCGAGCGTCTATGATTTACTTGTCAATAGCTCGCCTGGGAAACATCCAGAGAAGTCAAAGACAGTGCTTCTATACTAATTGCCAGGCGCTGAAACGAATGCAACCAAGATCGAGCGTCTATGACTTACGGTTCAAGAATTAGCCTCAGAAACAGTGGTTCTGAACATGCTGCCAATAGCTCGCCTGGGAAACATCCAGAGAAGTCCAAGATAGTGTTTTTTAGACTGGCTGCCACGAGCTGAAACGAATGCAACCAAGATCGAGCGTTTATGACTTACGGTTCAAGAGTTATTCTCAGAAACTTGGTTCTGAACTTTGCTGCCAGCCGCGAAAAGCGAAATTAACCTAGATCGAGCGTCTATGATTTACTTGTCAATAGCTCGCCTGGGAAACATCCAGAGAAGTCAAAGACAGTGCTTCTATACTAATTGCCAGGCGCTGAAACGAATGCAACCAAGATCGAGCGTCTATGACTTATGGTTCAAGAATTAGCCTCAGAAACAGTGGTTCTGAACATGCTGCCAATAGCTCGCCTGGGAAACATCCAGAGAAGTCCAAGATAGTGTTTTTTAGACTGGCTGCCACGAGCTGAAACGAATGCAACCAAGATCGAGCGTCTATGACTTATGGTTCAAGAGTTATTCTCAGAAACTTGGTTCTGAACTTTGCTGCCAGCCGCGAAAGCGAAAGTAACCAAGATCGAGCGTCTAGGATTTACTTGTCAATAGCTCGCCTGGGAAACATCCAGAGAAGTCAAAGACAGTGCTTCTATACTAATTGCCAGGCGCTGAAACGAATGCAACCAAGATCGAGCGTCTATGACTTATGGTTCAAGAATTAGCCTCAGAAACAGTGGTTCTGAACATGCTGCCAATAGCTCGCCTGGGAAACATCCAGAGAAGTCCAAGATAGTGTTTTTTAGACTGGCTGCCACGAGCTGAAACGAATGCAACCAAGATCGAGCGTCTATGACTTATGGTTCAAGAGTTATTCTCAGAAACTTGGTTCTGAACTTTGCTGCCAGCCGCGAAAGCGAAAGTAACCAAGATCGAGCGTCTAGGATTTACTTGTCAATAGCTCGCCTGGGAAACATCCAGAGAAGTCAAAGACAGTGCTTCTATACTAATTGCCAGGCACTGAAACGAATGCAACCAAGATCGAGCGTCTATGACTTATGGTTCAAGAATTAGCCTCAGAAACAGTGGTTCTGAACATTCTGCCAATAGCTCGCCTGGGAAACATCCAGAAAAGTCCAAGATAGTGTTTTTTAGACTGGCTGCCACGAGCTGAAACGAATGCAACCAAGATCGAGCGTCTATGAATTACGGTTCAAGAGTTATTCTCAGAAACTTGGTTCTGAACTTTGCTATCAGCCGCGAAAGCGAAAGTAACCAAGATCGAGCGTCTATGATTTACTTGTCAATAGCTCGCCTGGGAAACATCCAGAGATGTCAAAGACAGTGCTTCTATACTAATTGCCAGGCGCTGAAACGAATGCAACCAAGATCGAGCGTCTATGACTTACGGTTCAAGAATTAGCCTCAGAAACAGTGGTTCTGAACATGCTGCCAATAGCTTGCCTGGGAAACATCCAGAGAAGTCCAATATAGTGTTTTTTAGACTGGCTGCCACGAGCTGAAACTAATGCAACAAAGATCGAGCGTCTATGACTTACGGTTCAAGAGTTATTCTCAGAAACTTGGTTCTGAACTTTGCTGCCAGCCACGAAAGCGAAAGTAACCAAGATCGAGCGTCTATGATTTACTTGTCAATAGCTCGCCTGGGAAACATCCAGAGAAATCAAAGACAGTGCTTCTATACTAATTGCCAGGCACTGAAACGAATGCAACCAAGATCGAGCGTCTATGACTTATGGTTCAAGAATTAGCCTCAGAAACAGTGGTTCTGAACATGCTGCCAATAGCTCGCCTGGGAAACATCCAGAGAAGTCCAAGATAGTGTTTTTTAGACTGGCTGCCACGAGCTGAAACGAATGCAACCAAGATCGAGCGTCTATGAATTACGGTTCAAGAGTTATTCTCAGAAACTCGGTTCTGAACTTTGCTATCAGCCGCGAAAGCGAAAGTAACCAAGATCGAGCGTCTATGATTTACTTGTCAATAGCTCGCCTGGGAAACATCCAGAGATGTCAAAGACAGTGCTTCTATACTAATTGCCAGGCGCTGAAACGAATGCAACCAAGATCGAGCGTCTATGACTTACGGTTCAAGAATTAGCCTCAGAAACAGTGGTTCTGAACATGCTGCCAATAGCTTGCCTGGGAAACATCCAGAGAAGTCCAATAAAGTGTTTTTTAGACTGGCTGCCACGAGCTGAAACGAATGCAACCAAGATCGAGCGTCTATGACTTATGGTTCAAGAGTTATTCTCAGAAACTTGGTTCTGAACTTTGCTGCCAGCCGCGAAAGCGAAAGTAACCAAGATCGAGCGTCTAGGATTTACTTGTCAATAGCTCGCCTGGGAAACATCCAGAGAAGTCAAAGACAGTGCTTCTATACTAATTGCCAGGCACTGAAACGAATGCAACCAAGATCGAGCGTCTATGACTTATGGTTCAAGAATTAGCCTCAGAAACAGTGGTTCTGAACATGCTGCCAATAGCTCGCCTGGGAAACATCCAGAGAAGTGCAAGATAGTGTTTTTTAGACTGGCTGCCACGAGCTGAAACGAATGCAACCAAGATCGAGCGTCTATGAATTACGGTTCAAGAGTTATTCTCAGAAACTTGGTTCTGAACTTTGCTATCAGCCGCGAAAGCGAAAGTAACCAAGATCGAGCGTCTATGATTTACTTGTCAATAGCTCGCCTGGGAAACATCCAGAGATGTCAAAGACAGTGCTTCTATACTAATTGCCAGGCGCTGAAACGAATGCAACCAAGATCGAGCGTCTATGCCTTACGGTTCAAGAATTAGCCTCAGAAACAGTGGTTCTGAACATGCTGCCAATAGCTTGCCTGGGAAACATCCAGAGAAGTCCAATATAGTGTTTTTTAGACTGGCTGCCACGAGCTGAAACTAATGCAACCAAGATCGAGCGTCTATGACTTACGGTTCAAGAGTTATTCTCAGAAACTTGGTTCTGAACTTTGTTGCCAGCCACGAAAGCGAAAGTAACCAAGATCGAGCGTCTATGATTTACTTGTCAATAGCTTGCCTGGGAAACATCCAGAGAAGTCAAAGACAGTGCTTCTATACTAATTGCCAGGCGCTGAAACGAATGCAACCAAGATCGAGCGTCTATGACTTACGGTTCAAGAATTAGCCTCAGAAACAGTGGTTCTGAACATGCTGCCAATAGCTCGCCTGGGAAACATCCAGAGAAGTCCAAGATAGTGTTTTTTAGACTGGCTGCCACGAGCTGAAACGAATGCAACCAAGATCGAGTGTTTATGACTTACGGTTCAAGAGTTATTCTCCGAAACTTGGTTCTGAACTTTGCTGCCAGCCGCGAAAGCAAAAGTAACCTATATCGAGCGTCTATGATTTACTTGTCAATAGCTCGCCTGGGAAACATCCAGAGAAGTCAAAGACAGTGCTTCTATACTAATTGCCAGGCGCTGAAACGAATGCAACCAAGATCGAGCGTCTATGACTTATGGTTCAAGAATTAGCCTCAGAAACAGTGGTTCTGAACATGCTGCCAATAGCTCGCCTGGGAAACATCCAGAGAAGTCCAAGATAGTGTTTTTTAGACTGGCTGCCACGAGCTGAAACGAATGCAACCAAGATCGAACGTCTATGACTTATGGTTCAAGAGTTATACTCAGAAACTTGGTTCTGAACTTTGCTGCCAGCCGCGAAAGCGAAAGTAACCAAGATCGAGCGTCTAGGATTTACTTGTCAATAGCTCGCCTGGGAAACATCCAGAGAAGTCAAAGACAGTGCTTCTATACTAATTGCCAGGCGCTGAAACTAATGCAACCAAGATCGAGCGTCTATGACTTACGGTTCAAGAATTTGCCTCAGAAACAGTGGTTCTGAACGTGCTACCAATAGCTCGCCTGGGAAACATCCAGAGAAGTCCAAGATAGTGTTTTTTAGACTGGCTTTTACGAGCTGAAACGAATACAACCAAGATCGAGCGTCTATGACTTACGGTTCAAGAGTTATTCTCAGAAACTTGGTTCTGAACTTTGCTGCCAGCTGCGAAAGCGAAAGTAACCAAGATCGAGCGTCTATGATTTACTTGTCAATAGCTCGCCTGGGAAACATCCAGAGAAGTCAAAGACAGTGCTTCTATACTAATTGCCAGGCGCTGAGACGAATGCCGCCAAGATCGAGCGTCTATGACTTACGGTTCAAGAATTAGCCTCAGAAACAGTGGTTCTGAACATGCTGCCAATAGCTCGCCTGGGAAACATCCAGAGAAGTCCAAGATAGTGTTTTTTAGACTGGCTGCCACGAGCTGAAACGAATGCAACCAAGATCGAACGTCTATGACTTATGGTTCAAGAGTTATACTCAGAAACTTGGTTCTGAACTTTGCTGCCAGCCGCGAAAGCGAAAGTAACCAAGATCGAGCGTCTAGGATTTACTTGTCAATAGCTCGCCTGGGAAACATCCAGAGAAGTCAAAGACAGTGCTTCTATACTAATTGCCAGGCGCTGAAACTAATGCAACCAAGATCGAGCGTCTATGACTTACGGTTCAAGAATTTGCCTCAGAAACAGTGGTTCTGAACGTGCTACCAATAGCTCGCCTGGGAAACATCCAGAGAAGTCCAAGATAGTGTTTTTTAGACTGGCTTTTACGAGCTGAAACGAATACAACCAAGATCGAGCGTCTATGACTTACGGTTCAAGAGTTATTCTCAGAAACTTGGTTCTGAACTTTGCTGCCAGCTGCGAAAGCGAAAGTAACCAAGATCGAGCGTCTATGATTTACTTGTCAATAGCTCGCCTGGGAAACATCCAGAGAAGTCAAAGACAGTGCTTCTATACTAATTGCCAGGCGCTGAGACGAATGCCGCCAAGATCGAGCGTCTATGACTTACGGTTCAAGAATTAGCCTCAGAAACAGTGGTTCTGAACATGCTGCCAATAGCTTGCCTGGGAAACATCCAGAGAAGTCCAAGATAGTGTTTTTTAGACTGGCTGCCACGAGCTGAAACGAATGCAACCAAGATCGAGCGTCTATGACTTATGGTTCAAGAGTTATTCTCAGAAACTTGGTTCTGAACTTTGCTGCCAGCCGCAAAAGCGAAAGTAACCAAGATCGAGCGTCTAGGATTTACTTGTCAATAGCTCGCCTGGGAAACATCCAGAGAAGTCAAAGACAGTGCTTCTATACTAATTGCCAGGCGCTGAAACGAATGCAACCAAGATCGAGCGTCTATGACTTATGGTTCAATAATTGGCCTCAGAAACAGTGGTTCTGAACATGCTGCCAATAGCTCGCCTGGGAAACATCCAGAGAAGTCCAAGATAGTGTTTTTTAGACTGGCTGCCACGAGCTGAAACGAATGCAACCAAGATCGAGCGTCTATGAATTACAGTTCAAGAGTTATTCTCAGAAACTTGGTTCTGAACTTTGCTGCCAGCCGCGAAAGCCAAAGTAACCAAGATCGAGCGTCTATGATTTACTTGTCAATAGCTCGCCTGGGAAACATCCAGAGATGTCAAAGACAGTGCTTCTATACTAATTGCCAGGCGCTGAAACGAATGCAACCAAGATCGAGCGTCTATGACTTACGGTTCAAGAATTAGCCTCAGAAACAGTGGTTCTGAACATGCTGCCAATAGCTTGCCTGGGAAACATCCAGAGAAGTCCAATATAGTGTTTTTTAGACTGGCTTTTACGAGCTGAAACGAATACAACCAAGATCGAGCGTCTATGACTTACGGTTCAAGAGTTATTCTCAGAAACTTGGTTCTGAACTTTGCTGCCAGCCGCGAAAGCGAAAGTAACCAAGATCGAGCGTCTAGGATTTACTTGTCAATAGCTCGCCTGGGAAACATCCAGAGAAGTCAAAGACAGTGCTTCTATACTAATTGCCAGGCGCTGAAACGAATGCAACCAAGATCGAGCGTCTATGACTTATGGTTCAAGAATTGGCCTCAGAAACAGTGGTTCTGAACATGCTGCCAATAGCTCGCCTGGGAAACATCCAGAGAAGTCCAAGATAGTGTTTTTTAGACTGGCTGCCACGAGCTGAAACGAATGCAACCAAGATCGAGCGTCTATGAATTACGGTTCAAGAGTTATTCTCAGAAACTTGGTTCTGAACTTTGCTGCCAGCCGCGAAAGCCAAAGTAACCAAGATCGAGCGTCTATGATTTACTTGTCAATAGCTCGCCTGGGAAACATCCAGAGATGTCAAAGACAGTGCTTCTATACTAATTGCCAGGCGCTGAAACGAATGCAACCAAGATCGAGCGTCTATGACTTACGGTTCAAGAATTAGCCTCAGAAACAGTGGTTCTGAACATGCTGCCAATAGCTTGCCTGGGAAACATCCAGAGAAGTCCAATATAGTGTTTTTTAGACTGGCTTTTACGAGCTGAAACGAATACAACCAAGATCGAGCGTCTATGACTTACGGTTCAAGAGTTATTCTCAGAAACTTGGTTCTGAACTTTGCTGCCAGCCGCGAAAGCAAAAGTAACCTATATCGAGCGTCTATGATTTACTTGTCAATAGCTCGCCTGGGAAACATCCAGAGAAGTCAAAGACAGTGCTTCTATACTAATTGCCAGGCGCTGAAACGAATTCAACCAAGATCGAGCGTCTATGACTTATGGTTCAAGAATTAGCCTCAGAAACAGTGGTTCTGAACATGCTGCCAATAGCTCGCCTGGGAAACATCCAGAGAAGTCCAAGATAGTGTTTTTTAGACTGGCTGCCACGAGCTGAAACGAATGCAACCAAGATCGAGCGTTTATGACTTACGGTTCAAGAGTTATTCTCAGAAACTTGGTTCTGAACTTTGCTGCCAGCCGCGAAAGCGAAAGTAACCTAGATCGAGCGTCTATGATTTACTTGTCAATAGCTCGCCTGGGAAACATCCAGAGAAGTCAAAGACAGTGCTTCTATACTAATTGCCAGGCGCTGAGACGAATGCCGCCAAGATCGAGCGTCTATGACTTACGGTTCAAGAATTAGCCTCAGAAACAGTGGTTCTGAACATGCTGCCAATAGCTTGCCTGGGAAACATCCAGAGAAGTCCAAGATAGTGTTTTTTAGACTGGCTGCCACGAGCTGAAACGAATGCAACCAAGATCGAGCATCTATGACTTACGGTTCAAGAGTTATTCTCAGAAACTTGGTTCTGAACTTTGCTGCCAGCTGTGAAAGCGAAAGTAACCAAGATCGAGCGTCTATGATTTACTTGTCAATAGCTCACCTGGGAAACATCCAGAGAAGTTAAAGACAGTGCTTCTATACTAATTGCCAGGCGCTGAAACGAATGCAACCAAGATCGAGCGTCTATGACTTACGGTTCAAGAATTAGCCTCAGAAACAGTGGTTCTGAACATGCTGCCAATAGCTCGCCTGGAAAACATCCAGAGAAGTCCAAGATAGTGTTTTTTAGACTGGCTGCCACGAGCTGAAACGAATGCAACCAAGATCGAGCGTCTATGACTTATGGTTCAAGAGTTATTCTCAGAAACTTGGTTCTGAACTTTGCTGCCAGCCGCGAAAGCGAAAGTAACCAAGATCGAGCGTCTAGGATTTACTTGTCAATAGCTCGCCTGGGAAACATACAGAGAAGTCAAAGACAGTGCTTCTATACTAATTGCCAGGCGCTGAAACGAATGCAACCAAGATCGAGCGTCTATGACTTATGGTTCAAGAATTAGCCTCAGAAACAGTGGTTCTGAACATGCTGCCAATAGCTCGCCTGGGAAACATCCAGAGAAGTCCAAGATAGTGTTATTTAGACTGGCTGCCACGAGCTGAAACGAATGCAACCAAGATCGAGTGTCTATGACTTACGGTTCAAGAGTTATTCTCATAATCTTGGTTCTGAACTTTGCTGCCAGCCGCGAAAAGCGAAAGTAACCAAGATCGAGCGTCTATGATTTACTTGTCAATAGCTCGCTTGGGAAACATCCAGAGAAGTCAAAGACAGTGCTTCTATACTAATTGCCAGGCGCTGAAACGAATGCAACCAAGATCGAGCGTCTATGACTTACGGTTCAAGAATTTGCCTCAGAAACAGTGGTTCTGAACATGCTACCAATAGCTCGCCTGGGAAACATCCAGAGAAGTCCAAGATAGTGTTTTTTAGACTGGCTGTTACGAGCTGAAACGAATACAACCAAGATCGAGCGTCTATGACTTACGGTTCAAGAGTTATTCTCAGAAACTTGGTTCTGAACTTTGCTGCCAGCTGCGAAAGCGAAAGTAACCAAGATCGAGCGTCTATGATTTACTTGTCAATAGCTCGCCTGGGAAACATCCAGAGAAGTCAAAGACAGTGCTTCTATACTAATTGCCAGGCGCTGAGACGAATGCCGCCAAGATCGAGCGTCTATGACTTACGGTTCAAGAATTAGCCTCAGAAACAGTGGTTCTGAACATGCTGCCAATAGCTTGCCTGGGAAACATCCAGAGAAGTCCAAGATAGTGTTTTTTAGACTGGCTGCCACGAGCTGAAACGAATGCAACCAAGATCGAGCATCTATGACTTACGGTTCAAGAGTTATTCTCAGAAACTTGGTTCTGAACTTTGCTGCCAGCTGTGAAAGCGAAAGTAACCAAGATCGAGCGTCTATGATTTACTTGTCAATAGCTCGCCTGGGAAACATCCAGAGAAGTCAAAGACAGTGCTTCTATACTAATTGCCAGGCGCTGAAACGAATGCAACCAAGATCGAGCGTCTATGACTTACGGTTCAAGAATTAGCCTCAGAAACAGTGGTTCTGAACATGCTGCCAATAGCTTGCCTGGGAAACATCCAGAGAAGTCCAAGATAGTGTTTTTTAGACTGGCTGCCACGAGCTGAAACGAATGCAACCAAGATCGAGCATCTATGACTTACGGTTCAAGAGTTATTCTCAGAAACTTGGTTCTGAACTTTGCTGCCAGCTGTGAAAGCGAAAGTAACCAAGATTGAGCGTCTATGATTTACTTGTCAATAGCTCACCTGGGAAACATCCAGAGAAGTTAAAGACAGTGCTTCTATACTAATTGCCAGGCGCTGAAACGAATGCAACCAAGATCGAGCGTCTATGACTTACGGTTCAAGAATTAGCCTCAGAAACAGTGGTTCTGAACATGCTGCCAATAGCTCGCCTGGAAAACATCCAGAGAAGTCCAAGATAGTGTTTTTTAGACTGGCTGCCACGAGCTGAAACGAATGCAACCAAGATCGAGCGTCTATGAATTACGGTTCAAGAGTTATTCTCAGAAACTTGGTTCTGAACTTTGCTGCCAGCCGCGAAAGCGAAAGTAACCAAGATCGAGTGTCTATGATTTACTTGTCAATAGCTCGCCTGGGAAACATCCAGAGAAGTCAAAGACAGTGCTTCTATACTAATTGCCAGGCGCTGAAACGAATGCAACCAAGATCGAGCGTCTATGACTTACGGTTCAAGAATTAGCCTCAGAAACAATGGTTCTGAACATGCTGCCAATAGCTCGCCTGGGAAACATCCAGAGAAGTCCAAAATAGTGTTTTTTAGACTGGCTGCCACGAGCTGAAACGAATGCAACCAAGATCGAGCGTCTATGAATTACGGTTCAAGAGTTATTCTCAGAAACTTGGTTCTGAACTTTGCTGCCAGCCGCGAAAGCGAAAGTAACCAAGATCGAGTGTCTATGATTTACTTGTCAATAGCTCGCCTGGGAAACATCCAGAGAAGTCAAAGACAGTGCTTCTATACTAATTGCCAGGCGCTGAAACGAATGCAACCAAGATCGAGCGTCTATGACTTACGGTTCAAGAATTAGCCTCAGAAACAATGGTTCTGAACATGCTGCCAATAGCTCGCCTGGGAAACATCCAGAGAAGTCCAAAATAGTGTTTTTTAGACTGGCTGCCACGAGCTGAAACGAATGCAACCAAAATCGAGCGTCTATGACTTACGGTTCAAGAGTTATTCTCAGAAACTTGGTTTTGAACTTTGCTGCCAGCCGCGAAAGCGAAAGTAACCAAGATCGAGCATGTATGATTTACTTGTCAATAGCTCGCCTGGAAAACATCCAGAGAAGTCAAAGACAGTGCTTCTATACTAATTGCCAGGCGCTGAAACGAATGCCACCAAGATCGAGCGTCTATGACTTACGGTTCAAGAATTAGCCTCAGAAACAGTGGTTCTGAACATGCTGCCAATAGCTCGCCTGGGAAACATCCAGAGAAGCTTTCAATTCAACTGCTCGTTTTTTGAAGTTGATAAAGGTTGAGCAATTGCGTCTCAATCTCAAAAATTCCCCCTTTGGTATTGCCCTAATTTTGTTTTTTGAGTGTGCACTTTCAGCAGCTAATAGACTGTTGGTGGCTGTCACCTTTCTGTAAAGATCCGTATTGAGATTCCTCTCTGAATCTGGGTAAATGAGGACATCCAAAAACGGAATCGACTGCTGATTATAGTCAAGGGTCAACTTCAGATTAAATTCATTGTCATTCAATTTATCAATGAAATTTTCCAAATCCAGAACGGAACCCCCCCATATGACGAATATGTCGTCAATGAAACGCCTCCAAAGACAGACACTATCCGTCAGGATTTTTAGCTCATCACAAAAAACAATTGCCTCTTCCCACCAACCAAGATAGATGTTAGCGAATGTAGGGGCCACAGCTGCTCCCATCGCCGTGCCCCTAATCTGCAGGTAAAACCGCCCATCAAATATAAAATAGTTCCGTGTGAGGATGAACATCAATGCTTGAAGAATAAAGTCCTTCCTCACAGGGTTCAGACTCAAGTCTCTAGATAGATAGTAGTCTACCGCTAAACAACCTCTAGAGTGATTAATGCTGGTATAAAGGCTTTCCACGTCACAGGTTACTAAAATTTATATCTATATTATACTCACAAATGTAACATCATCTACTGTATTTTATTCTCAGTACTAGAGACACATTTGCTTATGATCCTGAAATGTATCTAAAATAGCAATATACAATTATTTCACTCTTTACTGTAAATATAGCCTTAATATTATACACTAATAGAGGTTCAACAAATAGTATTCCTGCATATATATATATATATATATATATATATATATATATATATATATATATATATATAATGTGTATCGTAACCCATGTTTCATATTTTTGAAAACCACTCAAAATAATTCATGTCACTCCAGACTATGTTCATTAATACAATTCCATTTACTGTATCATATTTTCAACATTAGAGACACATTTGCTCATGAAGTTGTATACCTTCATTGACTGTTCCAGGAGTCTAACAATAATTGTCTCCGTAGCATATAATCAAGCTTTTAATTCCTTTTTATTCTTCGCTTTTCTTCTATAATTATTGTTACATCTCTCTATCCCAACCCTGCATGAACTCTCAATTCACTTCCTGAGTTTTCTTTGCGGCATATATTTCACAAATATCAAATTCTTTTCATATTACTAATTAATATAACAATCAGCCGTAAATTCCAAATAATATATGGAGTCATAATATTTTTCGCCATTCCTTTTTCCACCTAAAATCATTATTGTTCTGCGTCAAACCGCAATTACGTTCCAGTCATCATCATTACTTTACATGAATTAATTATTATTAGTGAATGAATCATTTATTCTGAACATTAGAAACAAATTTTGTTTGCAAAAATACTCTTATTATATTCTTCATCGTTATCACGTAACATACCTTTTCATTTTTATAGTTAGTCTCAAATAAAACAATAATAATAGTTTGCATACTTACCGGCTATCTTATAACTTTGATCCGGATACAAACAGCTGATGAGCAATTTCCGCTTTGAAGACACAACACATAACATTAGAAACTAATTTAGTTTGTATAAATACTTTCACCACATCCTTCATTGTTATCTTACATCACACCCTTCAATTTTTACAGTTATTCTGAAACGAAATAATAACTGTTAGCATACTTACCGACTATCATATCTTCTCGATTCCGATATACACAGGTGATGAGTAATTTTCCCTTTGAACACATAATACCGGAAATAAAAGCCAGGAGGGAACACAGAGTATGCATACCATGAATAAGGACACAAGACGTGTCAGAAACGCATAGGCACAATTCAACGGGGTTTATTCTGATCCTTCACCTACCACTCATCTTTGTACTCTGCTACACTACAGAACTATCTCTCTCTAGTTCTTTTTATCTTGTTACATCAATAAAATTGGAACAGGAGTTCCTTTTTACTTACACCCAGCGCTGGATCTTGGCTTTATTTTTTCCCTCTTTAACCCCTTCCCGCCATTGGACGTATATGTACGTCCTGGAAAGCATTGACTTCCCGCAAAATGCCGTACAATGTTTGGCACCGGCTCAGAAGCAGAGTCGGTGCCATCATCACCGGATCTCAGCTGTATCTTACAGCTGACATCCGACTGTAACGGCGGGGACCGAACTAGGTTAACCCCTTCCCGCCCTAGCCACTTTTGACCTTCCTGACAGAGCCTCATTTTTCAAATCTGACATGTTCACTTTATGTGGTAATAACTCTGGAATGCTTTCACCTATCCAAGCGATTCTGAGATTGTTTTCTCGTGACACATTGCACTTTAAGTTACTAGCAAAATTTGCTCGATATGTTCTGTATTTAATTGTGAAAAACACCGAAAATTAGCGAAAAATTTCAAAAATTAGCATTTTTCTCAATTTAAATGTATCTGCTTGTAAGACAGGCAGTTATACCACACAAAATGGTTGCTAATTAACATCACCCATATGTCTACTTTAGATTGGCATCGTTTTTTGAACATCCTTTTATTTTTCTATGACATCACAAGGCTTACAACTTTAGCAGCAATTTCTCACATTTTCAAGAAAATTTCAAAAGGCCATTTTTACAGGGGCCAGTTCAGTTGTGAAGTGGCTTTGAGGGCCTTATATATTAGAAACCCCCAAAAAGTCACCCCATTTTAAAAACTTCACCCCTCAAAGTATTCAAAACAGCATTTAGAAAATGTCTTAACCCTTTACACATTTCACAGGAATTAAAGCAAAGTAGAGGTGAAATTTACAAATTTCATATTTATTGGCAGAAATAAATTTTTAATACTATTTTTTTTATCACACAGAAGGTTTTAGCAGAGAAATTCAACTCAATATTTGTTGCCCAGTTTCTGCAGTTTTAGGAAATATCCCACATGTGGTCGTAGCGTGCTACTGGAATGAAGCACAGGCCTCAGAAGCAAAGGAACACCTAGTGGATTTTGGGGCCTTATTTTGTTAGAAGGGCTCTTGCAGTGACAAAACAGTACAAATCCCCCAAAAGTGACCCCATCTGGGAAACTAGACACCTCAAGGAAATTATCTAGGGGTGTAGTGAGCATTTTGACCGCACAGGTTTTTCACAGAATTTATTGGAAGTAGGCCGTGAAAATTAAAATCAACATTTATTCAAATAAAATTTAGGTTTAGCCATTTTTTTTCTCATTTCCACAAGGACTGAAGGAGAAAAAGCACCGTAAAATTTGTAAAGCAATTTCTCCCGAGTAAGGCAATACCCCACATGTGGTAATAAACGGATATTTGAACACAGGGCAGGGCTTAGAAGGGATGGAGTGCCATTTGGCTTTTGGAGATCACATTTAGCAGGAATGGTTTGAGAGGCCTTGTCACATTTACAAAGCCCCTGAGGGGACAAAACAGTGGAAACCCCCCACAAGTGACCCCATTTCGGAAACTACACCCATTGAGGAAATTATCTAGGGGTATAGTGAGAATTTTTAGTTTTGTTTTAGGTGTTTTTTTTTACAAATTTTAAATGATCAAATTTTAAATGGGGCTGGTCAGTAAAAAAATTAATAATTGGTCATGGCCAGTATGGGAGACAGAAAAGGTGAATAATGAATAAATAAATTAAAAATCCAAGGAGGTATGATAAATTTTGAAACATTGTTTCATGCACAGGCCGGGATTTGTGGGACAATGGTATGTGGTGTCCTTACGAATGCCTCGCTTGGCACACACACAGCATTTTTTTGGGGGCTTCTCTTTTTTTTCAGTGGGGGGGATTTCTGTGGGGAAATGCTGGCCGGGAATTATCCTACTGACGGAAGAGCCAGAAGAACTGCCCTCTCCTTCCTGGTTACCAAACATCAGGGACTTTATGACCTTTTCCTGAAATTGCAGGAACGTACCTCCACTGCTGGCATATCTGTAGAGGACAAAGGCGTTGTATAAAGCCATCTGTGTAAGATGCACAGACAGCTTCTTATACCATACTCTGGTCTTGCGCATGGCGTTGTATGGTTTTATAACCTGGTCGGACAAGTAAACGCCACCCATATCCTTGTTGTACTCCTGTACACAATATGGTTTTGGGATTTGGGAAGTGGATCCACGTACAGGGACTAGGCTGCATCTGCTGTCGTGTATGCTGGTCAGTATAAGGACGTCCCTTTTATCCTTATACTTTAGGAGGAGCAGATTGTCGCAGCAGAAAGCTTTGCTCTCTCCTAATTTTAGGATCTGACCCAGCAATGTTTTGGGGAGGCCCTTCTTATTTTTGCGGATTGTTCCGCATGCCAAGGTGGATCTGGACAAGAGAACTTTTACTAACGGGACACTGTTATAAAAGTTGTCCAGATAAAGATGATAGCCTTTCCCAAGTAAAGGATGGATAAGATCCCATACGATCTTTCCACTAATTCCAAGGAAAAGGGGGCATTCTGGGGGATCTATATGGGAGTCTTTTCCCTCATAGACCCTAAAGGAGTAGGTGTAACCGGTGGCACTTTCGCACAGCTTGTAGAGCTTTATGCCGTACCGGGCTCTTTTATTGGGTAGATACTGCCTGAAGTGCAGTCTACCCTTGAAGCTGACTAGGGATTCATCTACCGAAATATTTTGCTGGGGGGTATAAACGTGGGAAAAAATTTGGGAGTAGTGGGCAATCAATGGTCGTATTTTATATAGCCTATCAAAATTTGGGTCCTGTGGGGGTGGGCACTGGCTATTATCATTGTAATGAAGGAATTTCAGGATGGCTTCGAAGCGCTTCCTTGTCAATACTGTGCGGTAAATGGGGGTGTTATATAAAATATCAAGGGACCAATAGTCTCTAATCCTAGGCTTTTTTATTAGACCAAAACTTAAAAATATGCCCCAAAACTTCCGCAATTCCACTAGGTTTGTGGGGGTCCAATTTTGGCTTCTCCCATAATAAGAGTCAGGGTTCTGGGCGATAAATTGTTCCGCATAGATGTTGGTCTGCTGGACCATTAACGCTAAAAGGGAGTCTGAAAAAAAAAGGTTAAAATAATCAATGGGGCTGAAACCCGTAATTTCAATTTGAATGCCTGAGCGGGCTGTAAACTCAGGCACCTGAGGGGTATAATTCTCTGCAGCTTCCCAGGTCAGCTCAGGCAGATCAGGAACTACGGCTCTTCTGCGCCGACTGGGGGGGTGCAGATTCAGAGTCACTGGATGCAGAGGAAGATGGAAGCACGAACTGCTCCTCACCTTCACTTGCGCTGTCCGTGTCGGAACACAGCATTGCAGATGCTTCCTCGGCTGAAAAGACTCTTTTGGCCATACTGAAAAACTTGTGCTACCTAACTAACGAAAAACAGGTTAGTGGGCACAAAAGGGCAGAAAAGCGGCAGATCGCTGTTTTTTTTTTACTTACGCACTGTATTTATTCCTGTCTCCGTCTCTCACAAGCTCTCTGACAGGAAAGAGCTTGTCAGAGACGGAGATGCCGGCAAACCACTGCTCCTGCGCTGTGATTGGCCTGTCAGTACTGACCAATCACAGCTCGTTCCGGCACAGGGACCACTCTAAATGGTCCTGTTTGAATCCTGCTTTGCGATCGGGACGCTGTCACCATGTCTGTTGACATGGTGACAGTTTGAAGCTTGGGCATGCACAGCTTCCCCATGGCTCCTCTATCCCCCCCACGGGTGCAATAGGCAGGCACCACTGCTCCTGCGCTGTGATTGGCCTGTCAGTACTGACCAATCACAGCTCGTTCCGGCACAGGGACCACTCTGATTGGTCCTGTTTGAATCCTGCTTTGCGATCGGGACGCTGTCACCATGTCTGTTGACATGGTGACAGTTTGAAGCTTGGGCATGCACAGCTTCCCCATGGCTCCTCTATTCCCCCACGGGTGCAATAGGCAGGCACACGCCGCTCATACTCGGAGCTGGCACACCGCCGCCGACATGCATCATTCGCGGACCAGAAGTGCTTGTCAGGCGGGTGGACAGAACGGGACTCGCCGCGGGCGCTGTGGAGCTCGTACGACGAAGCTGCCGGCATGCACAAGCTCCCACGGGGCCCCTCTATCCAGGCCGCCCATCGCCAGACCCGCCGCTCGTACTTTGCTGCAAGCGGTCGGCCGACCATTTGCATCGGTCACGCCGTGGAACTCTGCCCCGGCTGCTGCTGCCACCACACACCGCTCCCGGCCAAACCTGCTGATGCAGAGAGGCAAAGTCCCAGCGGGCACAGTCACTCTGGCCCCTGGAACTCTGCCCCGGACTCTGATCGCAGACAAACACCGCTACGGTATGCAGGCGCTGCTGGATGCGCATGCGCAGTGGCCTCGGCTCAGAGACAAACACCGCTACGGTATGCAGGTGCTGCTGGATGCGCAGGCGCAGTGGCCTCTGCTCAGAGACAAACACCGCTACGGTATGCAGGCGCTGCTAGATGCGCAGGCGCAGTGGGTCAACTATGCCTCTCTGGAAGCTGCCTGACAGCCCCGCTGACACGCATCCTCTTAGCCGACCGAAAGTACATGGCAGGCGGCTTGGGACATCGCGGGACTGCCCGTCGCCACTGTGGAGCTCATACACTGTAGCCCCCCCACCGGGTAATGCACAGCTTGCACACGTCTCCTCTACTCTGGGCTGCAACGGCCAGCAAACGCCCGCACATGCACTCTGGAGCTGCCTGACAGCCCCGGTCACACGCATCCTCTTAGCCGACCGGAAGTACAAGGCAGGCTGCTTGGGACATCGCGGGACTACCCGCCGCCGCTGTGGAGCTCATACACTGTAGCTCCACGGGTAATGCACAGCTTACACAAGGCTACTCTATCCCCCCACGGGTGCAATAGGCAGGCACACGTCGCTCATACGCGGAGCTGGCTCACTGCCGCTTTCGGTAGGAGTTGCCGAGGTGGCCGAGCTCCTGCAACTGCAGGTGGGCTTGGGACTTCAGAAAATACAATAAAAAAAAGAGATTTTTTTTATTATGAAGGTAAAAAAAACAGCGGGACCGACCAGGAAGCGAGGCCGACGGGGACTTCCAGGAGGTCGGCATGAGGTGGCCGCGTCTACCGCTCGAGCCCTGGAAGTCCGCAGCGGGCGCTGTGGAGCTCCTACACGGCTGCCCCCGGGCTTGCACAGCTTCCCCATGGCTCCTCTGTCCCCTCCACGGGTGCACTCAGCGGGCACAACCCGCTTATACTCCCCGCTGCTGCTGCCGATAATGATGATGACCATAATGATCATGATGATGCGCAAAGGGTTATCTACCAGTGGACAGTGCCACTATCGCCCTGGAACTCTACCCCGGCCTCCGCTCTCAGTCAGCCCCTGCCTTCCCCCCACCGGGACCTACCAGCAATCACCCTGGAACTCTGGCTGGGCATGGGGATGCTGGTTGCTCCCGCTGCCCCCCCCCCCCCACCGGGACCTACCAGCAATCACCCTGGAACTCTGGCTGGGCATGGAGATGCAGGTTGCTCCCGCTGCCCCCTTCCACCCCACCGGGAGCTACCAGCAATCACCCTGGAACTATGGCTGGGCATGGAGATGCAGGTTGCTCCCGCTGCCCCCCCCCCCACCGGGACCTACCAGCAATCACCCTGGAACTCTGGCTGGGCATGGGGATGCAAGTTGCTCCCGCTGCCCCCTTCCACCCCACCGGGACCTACCAGCAATCACCCTGGAACTCTGGCTGGGCATGGAGATGCAGGTTGCTCCCGCTGCCCCCTTCCATCCCACCGGGACCTACCAGCAATCACCCTGGAACTCTGGCTGGGCATGGAGATGCAGGTTGCTCCCGCTGCCCCCCCCCCCCCCACCGGGACCTACCAGCAATCACCCTGGAACTCTGGCTGGGCATGGAGATGCAGGTTGCTCCCGCTGCACCCTTCCACCCCACCGGGACCTACCAGCAATCACTCTGGAACTCTGGCTGGGCATGGGGATACGGGTTGCTCCCGCTGCCCCCCCACCGGGACCTACCAGCAATCACCCTGGAACTCTGGCTGGGCATGGGGATGCAGGTTGCTCCCGCTGGCCCCCACCGGGACCTACCAGCAATCACCCTGGAACTCTGGCTGGGCATGGGGATGCAGGTTGCTCCCGCTGCCCCCCTTCCACCCCACCGGGACCTACCAGCAATCACCCTGGAACTCTGGCTGGGCATGGGGATGCAGGTTGCTCCCGCTGCCCCCCCACCGGGACCTACCAGCAATCACCCTGGAACTCTGGCTTGGCATGGGGATGCAGGTTGCTCCCGCTGGCCCCCACCGGGACCTACCAGCAATCACCCTGGAACTCTGGCTGGGCATGAGGATGCAGGTTGCTCCCGCTGCCCCCCCCCCCACCGGGACCTACCAGCAATCACCCTGGAACTCTGGCTGGGCATGAGGATGCAGGCTGCTCCCGCTGGCCCCTACCGGGACCTACCAGCAATCACCCTGGAACTCTGGCTGGGCATGGGGATGCAGGTTGCTCCCGCTGCCCCCCCACCGGGACATACCAGCAATCACCCTGGAACTCTGGCTGGGCATGGGGATGCAGGTTGCTCCCGCTGGCCCCCACCGGGACCTACCAGCAATCACCCTGGAACTCTGGCTGGGCATGAGGATGCAGGTTGCTCCCGCTGGCCCCCACCGGGACCTACCAGCAATCACCCTGGAACTCTGGCTGGGCATGAGGATGCAGGTTGCTCCCGCTGCCCCCCCCATCGGGACCTACCAGCAATCACCCTGGAACTCTGGCTCGGCATGGGGATGCAGGTTGCTCCCGCTGCCCCCCTCCACCCCACCGGGACCTACCAGCAATCACCCTGGAACTCTGGCTGGGCATGGGGATGCAGGTTGCTCCCGCTGGCCCCCACCGGGACCTACCAGAAATCACCCTGGAACTCTGGCTGGGCATGAGGATGCAGGTTGCTCCCGCTGGCCCCCACCGGGACCTACCAGCAATCACCCTGGAACTCTGGCTGGGCATGGGGATGCAGGTTGCTCCCGCTGCCCCCCCCCCACCGGGACATACCAGCAATCACCCTGGAACTCTGGCTGGGCATGGGGATGCAGGTTGCTCCCGCTGGCCCCCACCGGGACCTACCAGCAATCACCCTGGAACTCTGGCTGGGCATGAGGATGCAGGTTGCTCCCGCTGGCCCCCACCGGGACCTACCAGCAATCACCCTGGAACTCTGGCTGGGCATGAGGATGCCGGTTGCTTCCGCTGCCCCCCCCCACCGGGACCTACCAGCAATCACCCTGGAACTCTGGCTGGGCATGAGGATGCAGGTTGCTCCTGCTGGCCCCCACCGGGACCTACCAGCAATCACCCTGGAACTCTGGCTGGGCATGGGGATGCAGGTTGCTCCCGCTGCACCCTTCCACCCCACCGGGACCTACCAGCAATCACTCTGGAACTCTGGCTGGGCATGGGGATACAGGTTGCTCCCGCTGCCCCCCCACCGGGACCTACCAGCAATCACCCTGGAACTCTGGCTGGGCATGGGGATGCAGGTTGCTCCCGCTGGCCCCCACCGGGACCTACCAGCAATCACCCTGGAACTCTGGCTGGGCATGGGGATGCAGGTTGCTCCCGCTGCCCCCCCACCGGGACCTACCAGCAATCACCCTGGAACTCTGGCTGGGCATGGGGATGCAGGTTGCTCCCGCTGGCCCCCACCGGGACCTACCAGCAATCACCCTGGAACTCTGGCTGGGCATGGGGATGCAGGTTGCTCCCGCTGCCCCCCTTTCACCCCACCGGGACCTACCAGCAATCACCCTGGAACTCTGGCTGGGCATGGGGATGCAGGTTGCTCCCGCTGCCCCCCCACGGGACCTACCAGCAATCACCCTGGAACTCTGGCTGGGCATGGGGATGCAGGTTGCTTCCGCTGGCCCACACCGGGACCTACCAGCAATCACCCTGGAACTCTGGCTGGGCATGGGGATGCAGGTTGCTTCCGCTGGCCCACACCGGGACCTACCAGCAATCACCCTGGAACTCTGGCTGGGCATGGGGATGCAGGTTGCTCCCGCTGGCCCCCACCTGGACCTACCAGCAATCACCCTGGAACTCTGGCTGGGCATGAGGATGCAGGTTGCTCCCGCTGGCCCCCACCGGGACCTACCAGCAATCACCCTGGAACTCTGACTGGGCATGGGGATGCAGGTTGCTCCCGCTGCCCCCCCACCGGGACCTACCAGCAATCACCCTGGAACTCTGGCTGGGCATGAGGATGCAGGTTGCTCCCGCTGGCCCCCACCGGGACCTACCAGCAATCACCCTGGAACTCTGGCTCGGCATGGGGATGCAGGTTGCTCCCGCTGCCCCCCTTCCACCCCACCGGACCTACAAGCAATCACCCTGGAACTCTGGCTGGGCATGGGGATGCAGGTTGCTCCCGCTGCCCCCCCACCGGGACCTTCCAGCAATCACCCTGGAACTCTGGCTCGGCATGGGGATGCAGGTTGCTCCCGCTGCCCCCCTTCCACCCCACCGGACCTACAAGCAATCACCCTGGAACTCTGGCTGGGCATGGGGATGCAGGTTGCTCCCGCTGCCCCCCCACCGGGACCTTCCAGCAATCACCCTGGAACTCTGGCTGGGCATGAGGATGCAGGTTGCTCCCGCTGCCCCCCCCACCGGGACCTACCAGCAATCACCCTGGAACTCTGGCTGGGCATGGGGATGCAAGTTGCTCCCGCTGCCCCCTTCCACCCCACCGGGACCTACCAGCAATCACCCTGGAACTCTAGCTGGGCATGGAGATGCAGGTTGCTCCCGCTGCCCCCTTCCACCCCACCGGGACCTACCAGCAATCACCCTGGAACTCTGGCTGGGCATGGAGATGCAGGTTGCTCCCGCTGCCCCCCCCCCCCACCTGGACCTACCAGCAATCACCCTGGAACTCTGGCTGGGCATGGAGATGCAGGTTGCTCCCGCTGCTTCCTTCCCCCCCTCCGGGACCTACCAGCAATCACCCTGGAACACTGGCTGGGCATGGGGATGCAGGTTGCTCCCGCTGCCCCCCCACCGGGACCTACCAGCAATCACCCTGGAACTCTGGCTGGGCATGGGGATGCAGGTTGCTCCCGCTGGCCCCCACCGGGACCTACCAGCAATCAACCTGGAACTCTGGCTGGGCATGGGGATGCAGGTTGCTCCCGCTGCCCCCCTTCCACCCCACCGGGACCTACCAGCAATCACCCTGGAACTCTGGCTGGGCATGGGGATGCAGGTTGCTCCCGCTGCCCCCCCACCGGGACCTACCAGCAATCACCCTGGAACTCTGGCTGGGCATGGGGATGCAGGTTGCTCCCGCTGGCCCACACCGGGACCTACCAGCAATCACCCTGGAACTCTGGCTGGGCATGAGGATGCAGGTTGCTTCCGCTGCCCCCCCCCCCCCCCCCCCACCGGGACCTACCAGAAATCACCCTGGAACTCTGGCTGGGCATGAGGATGCAGGTTGCTCCCGCTGGCCCCCACCGGGACCTACCAGCAATCACCCTGGAACTCTGGCTGGGCATGGGGATGCAGGTTGCTCCCGCTGCCCCCCCCCACCGGGACCTACCAGCAATCACCCTGGAACTCTGGCTGGGCATGGGGATGCAGGTTGCTCGTGCTGGCCCCCACCGGGACCTACCAGCAATCACCCTGGAACTCTGGCTGGGCATGAGGATGCAGGTTGCTCCCGCTGGCCCCCACCGGGACCTACCAGCAATCACCCTGGAACTCTGGCTGGGCATGAGGATGCAGGTTGCTCCCGCTGGCCCCCACCGGGACCTACCAGCAATCACCCTGGAACTCTGGCTGGGCATGGAGATGCAGGTTGCTCCCGCTGCCCCCTTCCACCCCACCGGGACCTACCAGCAATTACCCTGGAACTCTGGCTGGGCATGGAGATGCAGGTTGCTCCCGCTGCCCCCCCCCTCACCGGGACCTACCAGCAATCACCCTGGAACTCTGGCTGGGCATGGGGATGCAAGTTGCTCCCGCTGCCCCCTTCCACCCCACCGGACCTACCAGCAATCACCCTGGAACTCTGGCTGGGCATGGGGATGCAGGTTGCTCCTGCTGAACCCCTTCCACCCCACCGGACCCTACAGCAATCACCCTGGAACTCTGGCTGGGCATGGGGATGCACGTTGCTCCCGCTGCCCCCCTTCCACACCACCGGACCTACCAGCAATCACCCTGGAACTCTGGCTGGGCATGGGGATGCAGGTTGCTCCCGCTGCCCCCCCACCGGGACCTACCAGCAATCACCCTGTAACTCAGGCTGGGCATGGGGATGCAGGTTGCTCCCGCTGCCCCCCCCACTGGGACCTACCAGCAATCACCCTGGAACTCTGGCTGGGCATGGGGATGCAGGTTGCTCCCGCTGCCCCCCCCCCCCCCCACGGGACCTACCAGCAATCACCCTGGAACTCTGGCTGGGCATGGGGATGCAGGTTGCTCCCGCTGCCCCCCCCCCACCGGGACCTACCAGCAATCACCCTGGAACTCTGGCTGGGCATGGGGATGCAGGTTGCTCCCACTGCCCCCCTTCCAACCCACCGGGACCTACCAGCAATCACCCTGGAACTCTGGCTGGGCATGGGGATGCAGGTTGCTCCCGCTGCCCCCCCACCGGGACCTACCAGCAATCACCCTGGAACTCTGGCTGGGCATGGGGATGCAGGTTGCTCCCGCTGGCCCCCACCGGGACCTACCAGCAATCACCCTGGAACTCTTGCTGGGCATGAGGATGCAGGCTGCTCCCGCTGGCCCCCACCGGGACCTACCAGCAATCACCCTGGAACTCTGGCTGGGCATGGGGATGCAGGTTGCTCCCGCTGCCCCCCCACCGGGACATACCAGCAATCACCCTGGAACTCTGGCTGGGCATGGGGATGCAGGTTGCTCCCGCTGGCCCCCACCGGGACCTACCAGCAATCACCCTGGAACTCTGGCTGGGCATGAGGATGCAGGTTGCTCCCGCTGGCCCCCACCGGGACCTACCAGCAATCACCCTGGAACTCTGGCTGGGCATGAGGATGCAGGTTGCTCCCGCTGCCCCCCCCCCACCGGGACCTACCAGCAATCACCCTGGAACTCTGGCTCGGCATGGGGATGCAGGTTGCTCCCGCTGCCCCCCTTCCACCCCACCGGGACCTACCAGCAATCACCCTGGAACTCTGGCTGGGCATGGGGATGCAGGTTGCTCCCGCTGGCCCCCACCGGGACCTACCAGCAATCACCCTGGAACTCTGGCTGGGCATGAGGATGCAGGTTGCTCCCGCTGGCCCCCACCGGGACCTACCAGCAATCACCCTGTAACTCTGGCTGGGCATGGGGATGCAGGTTGCTCCCGCTGGCCCCCACCGGGACCTACCAGCAATCACCCTGGAACTCTGGCTGGGCATGGGGATGCAGGTTGCTCCCGCTGCCCCCCCCACTGGGACCTACCAGCAATCACCCTGGAACTCTGGCTGGGCATGGGGATGCAGGTTGCTCCCGCTGGCCCCCACCGGGACCTACCAGCAATCACCCTGGAACTCTGGCTGGGCATGGGGATGCAGGTTGCTCCCGCTGCCCCCCCCACCGGGACCTACCAGCAATCACCCTGGAACTCTGGCTGGGCATGGGGATGCAGGTTGCTCCCGCTGGCCCCCACCGGGACCTACCAGCAATCACCCTGGAACTCTGGCTGGGCATGAGGATGCAGGTTGCTCCCGCTGCCCCCCCCCACCGGGACCTACCAGCAATCACCCTGGAACTCTGGCTGGGCATGAGGATGCAGGCTGCTCCCGCTGGCCCCTACCGGGACCTACCAGCAATCACCCTGGAACTCTGGCTGGGCATGGGGATGCAGGTTGCTCCCGCTGCCCCCCCACTGGGACATACCAGCAATCACCCTGGAACTCTGGCTGGGCATGGGGATGCAGGTTGCTCCCGCTGGCCCCCACCGGGACCTACCAGCAATCACCCTGGAACTCTGGCTGGGCATGAGGATGCAGGTTGCTCCCGCTGGCCCCCACCGGGACCTACCAGCAATCACCCTGGAACTCTGGCTGGGCATGAGGATGCAGGTTGCTCCCGCTGCCCCCCCCATCGGGACCTACCAGCAATCACCCTGGAACTCTGGCTCGGCATGGGGATGCAGGTTGCTCCCGCTGCCCCCCTCCACCCCACCGGGACCTACCAGCAATCACCCTGGAACTCTGGCTGGGCATGGGGATGCAGGTTGCTCCCGCTGGCCCCCACCGGGACCTACCAGAAATCACCCTGGAACTCTGGCTGGGCATGAGGATGCAGGTTGCTCCCGCTGGCCCCCACCGGGACCTACCAGCAATCACCCTGGAACTCTGGCTGGGCATGGGGATGCAGGTTGCTCCCGCTGCCCCCCCCCCACCGGGACATACCAGCAATCACCCTGGAACTCTGGCTGGGCATGGGGATGCAGGTTGCTCCCGCTGGCCCCCACCGGGACCTACCAGCAATCACCCTGGAACTCTGGCTGGGCATGAGGATGCAGGTTGCTCCCGCTGGCCCCCACCGGGACCTACCAGCAATCACCCTGGAACTCTGGCTGGGCATGAGGATGCCGGTTGCTTCCGCTGCCCCCCCCCACCGGGACCTACCAGCAATCACCCTGGAACTCTGGCTGGGCATGAGGATGCAGGTTGCTCCTGCTGGCCCCCACCGGGACCTACCAGCAATCACCCTGGAACTCTGGCTGGGCATGGGGATGCAGGTTGCTCCCGCTGCACCCTTCCACCCCACCGGGACCTACCAGCAATCACTCTGGAACTCTGGCTGGGCATGGGGATACAGGTTGCTCCCGCTGCCCCCCCACCGGGACCTACCAGCAATCACCCTGGAACTCTGGCTGGGCATGGGGATGCAGGTTGCTCCCGCTGGCCCCCACCGGGACCTACCAGCAATCACCCTGGAACTCTGGCTGGGCATGGGGATGCAGGTTGCTCCCGCTGCCCCCCCACCGGGACCTACCAGCAATCACCCTGGAACTCTGGCTGGGCATGGGGATGCAGGTTGCTCCCGCTGGCCCCCACCGGGACCTACCAGCAATCACCCTGGAACTCTGGCTGGGCATGGGGATGCAGGTTGCTCCCGCTGCCCCCCTTTCACCCCACCGGGACCTACCAGCAATCACCCTGGAACTCTGGCTGGGCATGGGGATGCAGGTTGCTCCCGCTGCCCCCCCACGGGACCTACCAGCAATCACCCTGGAACTCTGGCTGGGCATGGGGATGCAGGTTGCTTCCGCTGGCCCACACCGGGACCTACCAGCAATCACCCTGGAACTCTGGCTGGGCATGGGGATGCAGGTTGCTTCCGCTGGCCCACACCGGGACCTACCAGCAATCACCCTGGAACTCTGGCTGGGCATGGGGATGCAGGTTGCTCCCGCTGGCCCCCACCTGGACCTACCAGCAATCACCCTGGAACTCTGGCTGGGCATGAGGATGCAGGTTGCTCCCGCTGGCCCCCACCGGGACCTACCAGCAATCACCCTGGAACTCTGACTGGGCATGGGGATGCAGGTTGCTCCCGCTGCCCCCCCACCGGGACCTACCAGCAATCACCCTGGAACTCTGGCTGGGCATGAGGATGCAGGTTGCTCCCGCTGGCCCCCACCGGGACCTACCAGCAATCACCCTGGAACTCTGGCTCGGCATGGGGATGCAGGTTGCTCCCGCTGCCCCCCTTCCACCCCACCGGACCTACAAGCAATCACCCTGGAACTCTGGCTGGGCATGGGGATGCAGGTTGCTCCCGCTGCCCCCCCACCGGGACCTTCCAGCAATCACCCTGGAACTCTGGCTGGGCATGAGGATGCAGGTTGCTCCCGCTGCCCCCCCCACCGGGACCTACCAGCAATCACCCTGGAACTCTGGCTGGGCATGGGGATGCAAGTTGCTCCCGCTGCCCCCTTCCACCCCACCGGGACCTACCAGCAATCACCCTGGAACTCTAGCTGGGCATGGAGATGCAGGTTGCTCCCGCTGCCCCCTTCCACCCCACCGGGACCTACCAGCAATCACCCTGGAACTCTGGCTGGGCATGGAGATGCAGGTTGCTCCCGCTGCCCCCCCCCCCCACCTGGACCTACCAGCAATCACCCTGGAACTCTGGCTGGGCATGGAGATGCAGGTTGCTCCCGCTGCTTCCTTCCCCCCCTCCGGGACCTACCAGCAATCACCCTGGAACACTGGCTGGGCATGGGGATGCAGGTTGCTCCCGCTGCCCCCCCACCGGGACCTACCAGCAATCACCCTGGAACTCTGGCTGGGCATGGGGATGCAGGTTGCTCCCGCTGGCCCCCACCGGGACCTACCAGCAATCAACCTGGAACTCTGGCTGGGCATGGGGATGCAGGTTGCTCCCGCTGCCCCCCTTCCACCCCACCGGGACCTACCAGCAATCACCCTGGAACTCTGGCTGGGCATGGGGATGCAGGTTGCTCCCGCTGCCCCCCCACCGGGACCTACCAGCAATCACCCTGGAACTCTGGCTGGGCATGGGGATGCAGGTTGCTCCCGCTGGCCCACACCGGGACCTACCAGCAATCACCCTGGAACTCTGGCTGGGCATGAGGATGCAGGTTGCTTCCGCTGCCCCCCCCCCCCACCGGGACCTACCAGAAATCACCCTGGAACTCTGGCTGGGCATGAGGATGCAGGTTGCTCCCGCTGGCCCCCACCGGGACCTACCAGCAATCACCCTGGAACTCTGGCTGGGCATGGGGATGCAGGTTGCTCCCGCTGCCCCCCCCACCGGGACCTACCAGCAATCACCCTGGAACTCTGGCTGGGCATGGGGATGCAGGTTGCTCGTGCTGGCCCCCACCGGGACCTACCAGCAATCACCCTGGAACTCTGGCTGGGCATGAGGATGCAGGTTGCTCCCGCTGGCCCCCACCGGGACCTACCAGCAATCACCCTGGAACTCTGGCTGGGCATGAGGATGCAGGTTGCTCCCGCTGGCCCCCACCGGGACCTACCAGCAATCACCCTGGAACTCTGGCTGGGCATGGAGATGCAGGTTGCTCCCGCTGCCCCCTTCCACCCCACCGGGACCTACCAGCAATTACCCTGGAACTCTGGCTGGGCATGGAGATGCAGGTTGCTCCCGCTGCCCCCCCCTCACCGGGACCTACCAGCAATCACCCTGGAACTCTGGCTGGGCATGGGGATGCAAGTTGCTCCCGCTGCCCCCTTCCACCCCACCGGACCTACCAGCAATCACCCTGGAACTCTGGCTGGGCATGGGGATGCAGGTTGCTCCTGCTGAACCCCTTCCACCCCACCGGACCCTACAGCAATCACCCTGGAACTCTGGCTGGGCATGGGGATGCACGTTGCTCCCGCTGCCCCCCTTCCACACCACCGGACCTACCAGCAATCACCCTGGAACTCTGGCTGGGCATGGGGATGCAGGTTGCTCCCGCTGCCCCCCCACCGGGACCTACCAGCAATCATCCTGTAACTCTGGCTGGGCATGGGGATGCAGGTTGCTCCCGCTGCCCCCCCCACTGGGACCTACCAGCAATCACCCTGGAACTCTGGCTGGGCATGGGGATGCAGGTTGCTCCCGCTGCCCCCCCCCCCACCGGGACCTACCAGCAATCACCCTGGAACTCTGGCTGGGCATGGGGATGCAGGTTGCTCCCGCTGCCCCCCCCCCACCGGGACCTACCAGCAATCACCCTGGAACTCTGGCTGGGCATGGGGATGCAGGTTGCTCCCACTGCCCCCCTTCCAACCCACCGGGACCTACCAGCAATCACCCTGGAACTCTGGCTGGGCATGGGGATGCAGGTTGCTCCCGCTGCCCCCCCACCGGGACCTACCAGCAATCACCCTGGAACTCTGGCTGGGCATGGGGATGCAGGTTGCTCCCGCTGGCCCCCACCGGGACCTACCAGCAATCACCCTGGAACTCTTGCTGGGCATGAGGATGCAGGCTGCTCCCGCTGGCCCCCACCGGGACCTACCAGCAATCACCCTGGAACTCTGGCTGGGCATGGGGATGCAGGTTGCTCCCGCTGCCCCCCCACCGGGACATACCAGCAATCACCCTGGAACTCTGGCTGGGCATGGGGATGCAGGTTGCTCCCGCTGGCCCCCACCGGGACCTACCAGCAATCACCCTGGAACTCTGGCTGGGCATGAGGATGCAGGTTGCTCCCGCTGGCCCCCACCGGGACCTACCAGCAATCACCCTGGAACTCTGGCTGGGCATGAGGATGCAGGTTGCTCCCGCTGCCCCCCCCCCACCGGGACCTACCAGCAATCACCCTGGAACTCTGGCTCGACATGGGGATGCAGGTTGCTCCCGCTGCCCCCCTTCCACCCCACCGGGACCTACCAGCAATCACCCTGGAACTCTGGCTGGGCATGGGGATGCAGGTTGCTCCCGCTGGCCCCCACCGGGACCTACCAGCAATCACCCTGGAACTCTGGCTGGGCATGAGGATGCAGGTTGCTCCCGCTGGCCCCCACCGGGACCTACCAGCAATCACCCTGGAACTCTGGCTGGGCATGGGGATGCAGGTTGCTCCCGCTGCCCCCCCACCGGGACATACCAGCAATCACCCTGGAACTCTGGCTGGGCATGGGGATGCAGGTTGCTCCCGTTGGCCCCCACCGGGACCTACCAGCAATCACCCTGGAACTCTGGCTGGGCATGAGGATGCAGGTTGCTCCCGCTGCCCCCCCCCACCGGGACCTACCAGCAATCACCCTGGAACTCTGGCTCGACATGGGGATGCAGGTTGCTCCCTCTGCCCCCCTTCCACCCCACCGGGACCTACCAGCAATCACCCTGGAACTCTGGCTGGGCATGGGGATGCAGGTTGCTTCCGCTGGCCCACACCGGGACCTACCAGCAATCACCCTGGAACTCTGGCTGGGCATGGGGATGCAGGTTGCTCCCGCTGGCCCCCACCTGGACCTACCAGCAATCACCCTGGAACTCTGGCTGGGCATGAGGATGCAGGTTGCTCCCGCTGGCCCCCACCGGGACCTACCAGCAATCACCCTGGAACTCTGACTGGGCATGGGGATGCAGGTTGCTCCCGCTGCCCCCCCACCGGGACCTACCAGCAATCACCCTGGAACTCTGGCTGGGCATGAGGATGCAGGTTGCTCCCGCTGGCCCCCACCGGGACCTACCAGCAATCACCCTGGAACTCTGGCTCGGCATGGGGATGCAGGTTGCTCCCGCTGCCCCCCTTCCACCCCACCGGACCTACAAGCAATCACCCTGGAACTCTGGCTGGGCATGGGGATGCAGGTTGCTCCCGCTGCCCCCCCACCGGGACCTTCCAGCAATCACCCTGGAACTCTGGCTGGGCATGAGGATGCAGGTTGCTCCCGCTGCCCCCCCCACCGGGACCTACCAGCAATCACCCTGGAACTCTGGCTGGGCATGGGGATGCAAGTTGCTCCCGCTGCCCCCTTCCACCCCACCGGGACCTACCAGCAATCACCCTGGAACTCTAGCTGGGCATGGAGATGCAGGTTGCTCCCGCTGCCCCCTTCCACCCCACCGGGACCTACCAGCAATCACCCTGGAACTCTGGCTGGGCATGGAGATGCAGGTTGCTCCCGCTGCCCCCCCCCCCCACCTGGACCTACCAGCAATCACCCTGGAACTCTGGCTGGGCATGGAGATGCAGGTTGCTCCCGCTGCTTCCTTCCCCCCCTCCGGGACCTACCAGCAATCACCCTGGAACACTGGCTGGGCATGGGGATGCAGGTTGCTCCCGCTGCCCCCCCACCGGGACCTACCAGCAATCACCCTGGAACTCTGGCTGGGCATGGGGATGCAGGTTGCTCCCGCTGGCCCCCACCGGGACCTACCAGCAATCAACCTGGAACTCTGGCTGGGCATGGGGATGCAGGTTGCTCCCGCTGCCCCCCTTCCACCCCACCGGGACCTACCAGCAATCACCCTGGAACTCTGGCTGGGCATGGGGATGCAGGTTGCTCCCGCTGCCCCCCCACCGGGACCTACCAGCAATCACCCTGGAACTCTGGCTGGGCATGGGGATGCAGGTTGCTCCCGCTGGCCCACACCGGGACCTACCAGCAATCACCCTGGAACTCTGGCTGGGCATGAGGATGCAGGTTGCTTCCGCTGCCCCCCCCCCCACCGGGACCTACCAGAAATCACCCTGGAACTCTGGCTGGGCATGAGGATGTAGGTTGCTCCCGCTGGCCCCCACCGGGACCTACCAGCAATCACCCTGGAACTCTGGCTGGGCATGGGGATGCAGGTTGCTCCCGCTGCCCCCCCCACCGGGACCTACCAGCAATCACCCTGGAACTCTGGCTGGGCATGGGGATGCAGGTTGCTCGTGCTGGCCCCCACCGGGACCTACCAGCAATCACCCTGGAACTCTGGCTGGGCATGAGGATGCAGGTTGCTCCCGCTGGCCCCCACCGGGACCTACCAGCAATCACCCTGGAACTCTGGCTGGGCATGAGGATGCAGGTTGCTCCCGCTGGCCCCCACCGGGACCTACCAGCAATCACCCTGGAACTCTGGCTGGGCATGGAGATGCAGGTTGCTCCCGCTGCCCCCTTCCACCCCACCGGGACCTACCAGCAATTACCCTGGAACTCTGGCTGGGCATGGAGATGCAGGTTGCTCCCGCTGCCCCCCCCTCACCGGGACCTACCAGCAATCACCCTGGAACTCTGGCTGGGCATGGGGATGCAAGTTGCTCCCGCTGCCCCCTTCCACCCCACCGGACCTACCAGCAATCACCCTGGAACTCTGGCTGGGCATGGGGATGCAGGTTGCTCCTGCTGAACCCCTTCCACCCCACCGGACCCTACAGCAATCACCCTGGAACTCTGGCTGGGCATGGGGATGCACGTTGCTCCCGCTGCCCCCCTTCCACACCACCGGACCTACCAGCAATCACCCTGGAACTCTGGCTGGGCATGGGGATGCAGGTTGCTCCCGCTGCCCCCCCACCGGGACCTACCAGCAATCATCCTGTAACTCTGGCTGGGCATGGGGATGCAGGTTGCTCCCGCTGCCCCCCCCACTGGGACCTACCAGCAATCACCCTGGAACTCTGGCTGGGCATGGGGATGCAGGTTGCTCCCGCTGCCCCCCCCCCCCCCCACCGGGACCTACCAGCAATCACCCTGGAACTCTGGCTGGGCATGGGGATGCAGGTTGCTCCCGCTGCCCCCCCCCCACCGGGACCTACCAGCAATCACCCTGGAACTCTGGCTGGGCATGGGGATGCAGGTTGCTCCCACTGCCCCCCTTCCAACCCACCGGGACCTACCAGCAATCACCCTGGAACTCTGGCTGGGCATGGGGATGCAGGTTGCTCCCGCTGCCCCCCCACCGGGACCTACCAGCAATCACCCTGGAACTCTGGCTGGGCATGGGGATGCAGGTTGCTCCCGCTGGCCCCCACCGGGACCTACCAGCAATCACCCTGGAACTCTTGCTGGGCATGAGGATGCAGGCTGCTCCCGCTGGCCCCCACCGGGACCTACCAGCAATCACCCTGGAACTCTGGCTGGGCATGGGGATGCAGGTTGCTCCCGCTGCCCCCCCACCGGGACATACCAGCAATCACCCTGGAACTCTGGCTGGGCATGGGGATGCAGGTTGCTCCCGCTGGCCCCCACCGGGACCTACCAGCAATCACCCTGGAACTCTGGCTGGGCATGAGGATGCAGGTTGCTCCCGCTGGCCCCCACCGGGACCTACCAGCAATCACCCTGGAACTCTGGCTGGGCATGAGGATGCAGGTTGCTCCCGCTGCCCCCCCCCCACCGGGACCTACCAGCAATCACCCTGGAACTCTGGCTCGACATGGGGATGCAGGTTGCTCCCGCTGCCCCCCTTCCACCCCACCGGGACCTACCAGCAATCACCCTGGAACTCTGGCTGGGCATGGGGATGCAGGTTGCTCCCGCTGGCCCCCACCGGGACCTACCAGCAATCACCCTGGAACTCTGGCTGGGCATGAGGATGCAGGTTGCTCCCGCTGGCCCCCACCGGGACCTACCAGCAATCACCCTGGAACTCTGGCTGGGCATGGGGATGCAGGTTGCTCCCGCTGCCCCCCCACCGGGACATACCAGCAATCACCCTGGAACTCTGGCTGGGCAT